>NC_069003.1:1899694-1917204 GCF_001194135.2 Octopus bimaculoides | reverse complement strand
GTGTGTGTGGGTGTGGGTGTGGATGTGGGTGTGGGTGTGGGTGTGTGTGTGTGGGTGTGAGAGCGTCAGTGTGTTTCCCCACGTCTACGCGTATCTATATATCTACATTCGGATTATTATGCTTATGTATATATATATAAAGATGCACATGTCGGTGTATCTAAGTTTGTCATATTTCTTCCTTTCCACGTAATGCTCATATATTTATTCATACACGCACTCAACTCCCTCTCCCGCTGTGTTTGTCTGCCCCTCTCAGTATATTGTATACATAATGTAACTCACTTTAACTCTATCTATTTATCTCTTCATCTATCAATCTATCTAACTATCTGTCTATCTATATTTCGACCTATTTATTTATCTATGCCTACACATATGTATGCTATACATATACGCATGCATATATCGTTACACTCCAACACAACAATCTGCTCTTTGATGCGTACATACATTTTCACATATACCAACATACACTATACGAATATACATAAGCGCCCATATTCAGCACACAACAACGTATATGCAATTATATACACACAGACACACACACACACACACACACACACACACACACACACACACACACACACGTATGTATGCGTAATATGTTCTACATAGGCACATTCAAACTGATATATCGCTTGGACTTTATATTTGTATTCTATTGTTACGTTGCCAAATCTCTGTTCTTGACATTTTAGATTCAACTTTCTGTTGATGCGGCATAATGCAAGACTGTTCTTTCGAATTCATAGAAATATTTATTTATTTATTCATTTATTTATTTATTCATGAAAAAACACTTCTTTAGACGCTTCCTGTTATTGTAAAAAGAAGAAAAATTACAGTATATTTCATCTAATTCTTGTTATCGATATATTCTTGCTGTCATCATTGGCTTATTATATGTTTTGGGCGTCAGACATTGAATTTCCCCGTCGCTGGTTGACTTCTAAGAAATATCGGCGATACCATTCCTCTTTAAGACAGAACAATTCATCTTCAAAACCTGAGAACATGTTTGGTATATTCTGTTTAATAGACGAATTGCAAAACTTGGGTCATCTTTGACGGATGTAGGACTGGTGCAGAAAATATGGATGACTAAAAATCGGAATAAATATTATGACGAAGAGAAAGAGAAGAATATCATAGCCGGTCTACACCACCGACAGCAGGAGCAAAACGATGAGTCAGCTATTCGTATCGGATGCCTCTATCAATCAGGTTTGACCTCGTCACTGCGTCTGTATGTTCAGCTCTATGAAGTGAATTGGTTTTTGTGTGGAAGATTAACGTTTGCATCTATGCAAATATTTCCTGTCTGCATATTACCGAAGTTATCCAAGGGAAAGTTCTTCGCTGTGTCCATTTGGTCGTCGTTGTTGGAGTACAACGGGTAGCAAGATCTAGCGCAAAACATTGCTACCAATATTCTTATAATCGTACCAATATATCGCCATTGACTACTACAATTCTATCGTCCCCGATACGATACAGATGACATGAGCTAGGTTTGAACCCTGAACTCAGTAACTGTAACTATGTCTTTCTATCCAACTCTTCAACAACTGAGCCATTTCACGTTCTTCCTTCCTTCATATGTTCAATACTGATGTTTATATAAAATAATGAGAACTTTGTCCCCAGCTACGTTCTTGGGGTTTCCTCCCTGTCAAAAAAAGATTCCTGTGTTTCTGACGCTCTGACAACTTTCATTAACGTGTTAAATTACTGTGGGAAAAATATTCATGGTTCGCATCTCCAAATTTCTTGTTCTTCCTAAAAGTCCGTTGCATCCTTTGCATAATATTTATTGAACTGATGAGATGCGTCTCGCAGAGAGATATTGCTTGCTCATTCTGGTGCTATCGTTTTGGTGTATTCTCGTATTCTGTGGTAACATGTTGGACTGCGGCATTTCAATCTGGAATCCGAAAAGTTTACAATGCGATGGGAAGTATCTTATATAAATATAACAAAAGTATTTCGTTCCAATCTCTAACGATGCAACCAATCAGCGACGATGTCGTGCAACACGCTTCCATATAGCGCGTTTCTTATGGTGCTGCTTTTCTTTGTTGGGGAAAATAAATGAATTTGGCGATTGTGCCATGTTTGTGTTATTGTTGCAATAATGTGGCTCGTGAAGTGACAATTGGTTCGAGGCATTATGCTTGATGTCGATCTCCTTGTTTCATCTTCGCAGCTAATGTGTGTGTTTTGTGGCGACGGTTGTTGTTTCGGTTGGTAAGCTTTTAGCGAATGAAGTTGTTAGTATTCGATTTCGTGTGTTCATCAATACAGTATTAGCATAGAAATACACATCTCTATCGGCTAGAAATAAGTAATAGAATTGGTGGTTCTCGTGGCTTACACTGCTTTGATGTTATTGTTAGAATATTAGGAATGGTGTTCATATTACTGTAAAAGCAATAGTACCGTGGTTATTCTGCTGGTCTGATGTTAGTATTTACCGCCTAGATCTCGTCGTTGCAGAGTTAAAAAAACGATACGATTTCTCTGGTAATGCATTAGCTGACGTAACACTTGTCATTGCCTCTACTGTGATGTTGGTGTGAAATTACTGTACATTATACAGTATTGATATTCTCGCTGTTGTTAGAGCATAAATGCTGCAACGATTATGGCGTAGAAATGGTGTTGTTATCGGTGTCGTTATGAATAATTTCGTTGTTTTCGCTATAGTGCTGGTGTGAAATTACTGCTAGTGATAGCATTGGTGCAGTTGTTGTTGTTGTGACTGTGATAATGTCTAGAGACTTCAGGATTGGTGTTGGAGTGGTTAATGGTTTGCTTGTTACGCCGAACGTTGATACTAATGGAATGTTCCATTACAATCCCATGCGTTAGAAATGGTGTGATGATAAAGTTAGTTGTAATTTTTGCTTGTTTGTTTTGCCATGTTTTTGGTTGTGATGGAAGTGTTAGTGGTGAGAGGGTTGTAAGTACGGTGATGGTGATTGTTATTAGGACAGAGTTCTTGTTTCACATTTTTTTTTTGTATGGTGTGGCGGGAACGGTACCGTTATTAGTGAGGAAGAAACAGGTATGGTTTTGGCACAAAGAGGCACTAATAGCACCAGCGATGCTATGGAATTTTCAAATACATTTCGCTGGTGAATAGTATTGATATTAGGGATATTATTATGAAGGTAATTTAGTTAACATATTGTACTAGCGCTGGGAGGGATTGTTATGGATATGGGAGTTGAGCTAATGGCAGTCGTGTCGAGCTGATTTTAGTGATGATGGTTTGGGGATTGGCATTGATCGTCATAGTGATCGTTCGGGTCTGTGGCGGTATTTCGTTTAACGATGGCGCAGATGGTAGTCACTTTTTGAGCTGGTGTTGTTGGCGTCTTAAACGTTGTGCTTGAAATAGTACCCAGCTTACTGGAAATCGTGGGTACGTAGTGATGAATGTAATGTTAGCAGACGTGGTACTCCTGGCGCTCGTAGTTGCAGTTGTAATTGTCGTAGTAATCGCGTGTTGCTGCTAATGTTTACAATGGTGATGATGGTAGGATGGTAGCTATTGTTGTGTTGTTGGTGTTAGTAGAATTGTCTTCATCCATTTTCTATATTTTTTTCTTTCACTGCCATCTTCCACACCCCACATACCCTATGAAAAAAATGAAATGTTCCATTGACAAATATTTAATTAACAACCACATGCTATAATGAATTTTAATGCATGACAGATACAATTACGTGAAATAGTAAAATCAACAACAACAACAAACAATGAATCAGTGAAAGAAGACGAATCATAAAATTAAAATAATAAAATCGACAACAAAATTTAATAAAAAAGGTGTTCAACAACATAATCATTGGTATTGGTGTTGTTGTTGTTGTTGTTGTTGTTATCATCACCACTACAGACATAGTCGAAAACGGCACATTGAAGTCAATACAAACTGCAAACCCCACAAGCTGCCGCATCACGATCAGCATATTCAACATCATCATTATTGTCATCATGGATATCACCGCCATCATTATTACCAGGACCATCATCACCAACACCACTACCACTCTTATCATCATCATCATCATCATCATCATCATAATTATCACTATTTTCAACAAGTATCATCGTTATAATCGACAGCTTCCTCTTCATCATAGTCATCATGACCATAATCATCATCATCACCATCATCATTATCATTGTCATCATCACGGACGCAGCACCCAATACAAATTACATCGTAGACAACACCGCTAACATCAACATCATCTCAGGCAACACGAATATAATTATCGCCATCGACGTTACTGTCATCACTTCCCCTATCACCATTTGCAACATCATCACTATCATCACCATCATCATTAAACTCATCATCGTCATCACCATCATCGTCGTCGTCATTAACATCTTCCTTAACATCATCGTAATCATCATTGAACTCATGATCTTCATCATCATCATCATCATCAACATTATCATCGTCATCCTCGTCATCATCATCATCATCATCATCATTATCGTCATCGTCCTCACATCATCATCAACATAACAAACCCTAACACAAGTAAGAGCGATTATCAATAACAGAAGATGGAGTAAAATGAAAACGAAAAGGAAAAAGAAGGAAATATAAAAAATAAAAAAAAACAATAGACACACATAATAGAAATATAAAAACAAGAAACACCAACATCAGCAGTTGAACAACTGCACAAAAATCAGAACAAAATAACAATAATTGCAAAAAAAAAAACATCCAACAACAATACCGCTTTGCATAACTCGGAATATAATTTCGATATTATTCTAAAATAACTTTGATGCAAAAAAAAATATAAAAATATATATATAAATAAATGAGAAACAAACAAAAATAAATATATTCAGGAAAATACAAAAGAATAATGGAAAATTACTAAATAGTTTTTAACATATTTTTTATAAATTCTAAAGAAAAAAAATCATAATTTATTCTATATTTTGTTTAGAAATTTTCTGACAAATATTACGTTTTTTTTTTTTTCTAGAACATTTCATTCATGACTATAAAATAACTTTCGAACTATAATTGTGATGATGATGATGATGATGATAACAATAATAATAATAATGATGATAATGATAATAATAATAATGATAATAATATTAACAATAATATTAAATATTATAAAAAAACAACGAAAGCATTAACGATAGCAAGAGTGAAACTAATAAGAAGGATAATAATGAGTAGTTTTTCTTAAGTAATCACGGGAGTAAAAGGTTTATTAACATTAATAATAATGATGATAATAATAATAATAATAATAATAAATATAGCAAAATAAATGATAATCTAAATTATATCGATGACGAGAAGTTTTGCTGTTGTTATTCTTTTCTTTTAACTACTACTACTACTATTATTAGTATTATTGTTATTATTATTATTATTATTATTGTTATTATTATTATTATTATTATTATTCTTATTCTCATTATTAGCAGTAGCTGTTGTAGTATTATTGGTATTAGTAGTAGTAGGAATAGCAGAATTAGTAGTAATAGTTGCGTAGGAGTTATAATAGTAGTAGCAGCAGCAGCAGCAACAGTAGTTGTAGTAGTGATGATTGTAATAGTGATAATATCAACGATGGTAAAAATATTAATCGTACTCGAAATAATAATAACGATTCGACGATGTTGATTATACTGATGGCGCTGACGACGACGATGTTGACGCTGAGGATAGCAGCAACAACAATAATAATAATAATTATTATAATTATAAATGCTAGTAACCAAATTAATCATAATTCCTGCCAGTAATATCAATAACATCAACGGTAATAAAGATAGGAATGATGATTGTTAAACTACGACGAAAATTATTACTAATAATAACGCAAGAGGAAAATGGTTATTTAATTCTCTTCAGTTATTGTTTGATCGATTTTGAAAGATTTCTTTTTTTTTTTGTTTGTTTGAATTCTATTTTCGTTTTTTTTTTTTTTTGTCTTTTCTGCGAATGTTTATATTTTCATTTCAGACAGTGATATATGAATTTTTAATTATGTAGGAAGTTTCTATTTAATACAGAATAATTCTGATTGGAAAAAAAAAAATTTAAAAAAAAAAACAGAAAATCTTAAAAAAAATATACGAGCCATACCACTTCCTTCTCAGTTTGGCTCTTTCCTAGTTATATTCTTGAAAAGTTGCAGACGAATTAGATTTTCTATTTTATTTGTTTTTGAAAGTTGCGGTTGGTAGATAGTGGCTGATTGAGCGTTTCATTACAAATTTCTTCATTCTTTATTCTTGGTTTTCTTTATATAAAACGATTGACATTTCACACAAATAACGGTTTAGTTTTGAAAAGACGTGTTGGACATTTGAAATTGTCGTAAATAACCTGGAATTGATAGCTTCTTCATGAATTCTAGCATTTGTCTTATCGATTCGAGTTCAGCAATAGCTCAACGGCAAGTGAACTGGTTCTTTTTTCAATTCTGAGTCGTATATTGTCAACCGCAGGTCAATTTTGAGCAAATAGATCCGATATTAATCTAATTTTATGTCACAGCAATCTACCTTACCGCACTTGTACATTGATCTCATCGGCGAAAGACATACGGAGCAATAAAAATGAACACAACCTAGCTCAGTTGTAAAATATCAATATCTTAAACGTGAATTTCATTCTGGCCAGGCATATCAAAGATCAACGGTTCCACAGATGTAAGCATCAATCGTGTGCTGAGCACAGTGCATTTCATCTAAGTGCAAAAAAATAAGATTGACCTGAATCTAAACAGAAGAAAGGAAGGTGTTATAGGTTGAACAGCTGTTTATGGGTAGTGGGTCTATGATGTTGTTGGTAGATGTAGTTCATCATAATATGCAGCCATACTCGAGCAAATCGACCTCAAGACTTATACTTTGTAAACCTAGTACATATTCTCTAGGGCTGTTTTGACGAACCGCTAAGTTACGAGTACGTAAACACACCACTATCAGTTGTCAAGTGATGTTGGAGAGAAAAACACATACACATACATACATATATATTTATATATACACACACTCATATACACACACAGACAGACATATATATATGTATATATATATATAAATACATACACACACACACCCACTCACACACACACACAGACACACACACACACACACACGTACGTTTTCTACTCATTCATATCCTACAGAGAGAAGCATTTTAACAGCAGCGTCAATTCCATTTTCGTAATCTAGAATCAATCTCAACAGTGCTCCCAATATATGATTTAGTTTCTTGTTTTACTTTTATCTTTTGTATTTTGCTATCAATATATTTTATATGACTAATGATGTATTTTTCTGTCTCTCAGATATCCATATATTTTACGAGATTTATAAAGTGACATTTTTCTGTCTTCTTTTCCATCTTGTCATCAAGAACGTTACAATAATTCGTTCTTTATGTTTGTGGCTAAAAAATTATATTACACTGATCATTAACCTTACAGTATTCGTTGTTTGAGAATTTTAAAAATTCCTTTAGTCACTAAGTGTTTATGTGATGGTTTACATTTGTTATTTATATATTCTTGTGACTTAACGACTATTTTATATTTCTAAGAATAATGGAAAACACGTATATTGTAATGGCACTCAGTACAAGGACAATGAGTGAATATTGAGAAAAGCAGTGAATGGCAACATAGGTAGAGATGATATATATACGTGTGTGTGTGTGTGTGTGTGTGTGTGTGTGTGTGTGTCTGTCTGTCTGTGTGCATGAATATCTATCTATCTAAGCATATATGTACATGTGTGTGTATGTATGTGTATATATATATATATATATATGTATATATATATATATACACACACACACACACACACACACACACATATATATATATACACACACACACACACACACACACACACACACACACACACACACACACACACACACACATATATATATACACACACATACATATATATTTATATATATATATATGTATATATATACACATACATACATATACATACAAATCTATGCACTTAGATATTCGTATGCCAACATGTGAGTATTTCATGTATTCTTCCCAAGTAAATGAATCTCTAAACAAAACGATTGATCGAAGAATTGTTTAATAACCAGTATGTAAACAAATAGCTAAAATGAATCGCAAATCTACGTAAAAACCAATACCATATATTCAACAGAGACAACAGTGCCTTCAATGAACCAAACTCCTACTCCTTATACGAAACAAAAGCCATCATGCATTACGTGAACATTCTGAGCGCAAAGGGAAATATTAGAAAATCAATCGGCAACAACAAACAAACCTGCCTTCGTACTAAGTCAACTAGAGATGAAAAAGTAATTTTAAAATTAATGTGTAAACATGTGTCTTCTTAATTTAATCATTATCAAATATACACCGGACATATTTACCACTATTTCCATTCGACATAACATCCATCTACAATCATCGGTCATTATTTTTTGTTATATCTTATATAACACATGTACCAGCGTAGACAGAATAATATTAATCGACAATAATTTTATCATTTTTTATGATTCCACACTCAGAAAGGAGAACTTTCAGGCTTGAGGACTGACAATGGTGATAAATATTATTAGAATATTTGTGATATTATTTGTTATAAATTTAAGGCGGCGAGCTGGCCGAATCGTTAGCTGTTTGCGCAAGAGGCTTAGCAGTATATCGGCCTTCTTCATGTTCTAAGTTCAAATTCCACCGAGGCCTATCATCCTTTCAGGTTCGATAAAAGTGTGCCTGCTGAGCACTGGGTTGATGTAACCGACTTGGCCCATTACCCGAAACTGCTTGTGCTAATATTTGAAATCAATATTTATTAAAAGTTAGTTGGTACACACACACACACACATACACACACACACACACACATATCTGTATGTATGTATGTATATATATATATATATCTATTCATGCATATACTTGTATGTCTAGCCATGATCATATAAACTTAAATAATAAAGATTTTTACAGTTCCAGTGATTGCTTTGATCTGTAGTCTTCTAATCAGCTTTATTCTTTCTGGTTTGGGGAATCCTAATTTCCCAAGGTTGGTTTTTATGCAGTGTGATACATGTATATATATAGAGATAGATAGATAGATAGATAGATAGATAGATACATACATATAGACAAGTATGTATGTAAATGTATATGCATATATGGTATATACATACATGACAGGATATGGTTGACTCGTAGACAAAAATAGAAGACTGTTGTATATGTGTGTGTGCGTGCGTGTGAAACAATATTATTGCACATCAGTTGATACTCTTTACGAACGTTATATAATAGGCTGGTATCATTTTTACAGATCTGCTAACAAATTGAGATTTACTTGGAGATTAAAACAAATTGTTAAACGTTGCTATAATTGGAAGTAGTGTAGCCCTGCCTTCGTAATCAAGTACCACAGGAAAAGGGAGCTGTTGTTTCGTTTTCGATACTACAAGATTTTTACTCTTCAAAAAACTTTTACTCTTCCTATTCATTCCATAAATTGAACGATTTTTTTCTTTAAATGCTTTACTGCTTAAATGACAAGTCATCATTCGGTGTGAGAAGGATGAATGTGGCTTATTCATGAGCACCAATTCTTCATTGCTGCTTCCAATGAAATGTGGTCGTTACGTTAAACGTTGTGTAACTTCTTTTCTCAACAATATTCATCAAAATACTCCAGTTTGAAAGCCTATAAGGCGATTCAGTATAGTTCGATTCTATGCCATGACTTTCATTAAAACGCATCTTAAGAGAGCTGCATACACATTAATGTTGTTGTACAATAACAGTGGATGCGATTCCTATAACTCTTGTGCTAGATATGCCTTCTCATTAAAACTATTTCTATAAAACTTCCAAGATAGTCATACGTATTTGAACCTTTTAGTATGTGCCTATTGAATGACGCATATCTCTTATCCGCTTGCTATGACTTCAAAATTGTAGTTTTAGTGATTATCTTTGAACCCAGACATTTGTCTTCTTAAATGTACACGCGCAAGCAATTATGGGCATGTATATATGTCTCTCTCTCTCTCTCTCTCTCTCTCTCTCTCTATATATATATATATATATATATATATATATATATAAGAGAGAGAGAGAGACATATGAGTGTGTGCGCGTGTTTGTGTGTGTGTATATGTGTTTCTGAATAGTAATGTGTACGCGTATTGGCATGTCGAAGGGCTTGGTTGCAGTGTGTTCTGTGCGTATTTGTCTAGGCCACATTCACTGACTCTTCTCTTTCTCTTTCCTGTTTGCTTTTTTTCTCTTTTCATCTCTGTTTACTCTTTCTTTCATTGGTCTTTACCAGTATTCTCTCTTTCTCTCTCTCTCTCTCTCTCTCTCTCTCTCGTTATCTGTGTCTGACTAGTTATATAATACGTCTACAGGCAATAAAATATCACAAGTATAAATATTCCTACCGATAACTTATGGCCTTTTCTTGCATCAAAGAACGATTGGGTATTTTGCAACATATCACATATATGCACGAGAACAATTGCAGCAACGTCAACAGCAACAATAAAATGAACAACATCAATACCAATAACATAATCAATTATAAAATATAGCAACTACAACAACAACAACAACAACGGCGACACTCACGCCAACAGAAACTAATTCAGAAATTATCAACGACAAAAAGCACTCACAAAAGCCTCCAATATGCTTTTTCATAACAACAACAATAACAAAAACGGCATTAATAATGAAAGAAGCGATGATGTTAGCAACAACACAACAACCACCACCACAGCCACCACCTCAGCAGCACCAACAGCAGCAGCAGTAGGAGCAGCAACAGTATCAATAACAAAAACAACAACAATAATAATAGTAGTAATAATGATAATCGCAATGCTACTATCGTGAAACATCAATAATTTCTGCATCTTCAGCAAAACCGGAAACGAATAAAATACTGAAAAAACACAGCGAGAAGAGAACTATCAAAGCTAGAGAACAATAAAATTAAATTGATATTAATAATAATAATGATAGTAATAATAGTAGTATTAGTAGTAGTAATAATAATAATAATAATAATAATAATAACAATAATGAGGTAATGATAATAATCATGACGTAATAATAATAGTAATAATAATAATGATGATGATGATGATATTGATAATGATGTTGGTTTATGATAATTACAATGATGATGATGATGATGATGATCAAGGTGGTGGTGGTGGTGGTGGTGATCCTTTTCTACCGGGAAAATGTCTAAAGAGACGTAAAAATAACCGAAAGCGTTTTGCAAAGGAATTGACATTTACAATATTTTTCGCGTTGTGTTCAGTTAAAGGCTGTGGTGGTGGTGGTGGAGCGCGGGGGGAGGTCTCTCCATATAACAGATGCTGTCTAATCTCTATTGATATCTTTATTATCTTCGTGTTAAATAGCCGCTTCCTCAGTAGTGATTGTTCTTTATATGTCCCCCCCCCCGTCTATCATGGGTCTTCACGTCCTTTCCACATGCATTCTTGACTAACTGTCTTGCTAAACACATCACAGCTATCACATTTGGTGGTGTGGAGTTTTATGAGAACAGGATCTCACGCTACACTTTGTCCATAAAATAGAGTATGTGTTGTGTCCCCAAAAATAAATCCATACAAATATTTTTTCATTTCATTTGAATCATATATTATATTCAAATTATTCATATTGCTGTGTATTTATATATGTATGTGTGTATGCATGTATGTATGTATATATGTATGTATGTATTATCGTTATTCAATTGTATTTCAAGATTTCATGTCAATACAGAAATTTAGATCCAAGGTTCCTTCATTGGAATTTCAACATCAACAACAAGGTATATTTGCATGTATGTATGTATACGTACAGATGTGTACGTTTTGTTTTATGTATATCTTCTCATACATATCTAGACATTCCCATATATACTTAAATGATAAACCTCTGCAACGTTTTACAGATATTCAGTTCCAGTGATGACTTTGATCTGTAGTCTTCGAATCAGCGTCCTCCTTTCTGGTTTTGAGAAGCCTAATTTCTCAAGATTGTTATCCGTAATAATCATGAAATTATATGAAGAGATTGATTACAGAAAATAGATCGATCATTATTCCAAATCATTACAATTGTTTCCACACATCATTACATACTTAGTAGACAATTTATTGGACTAAACATTTTTCAAGATTGTGCCCCACTTCGGCTGCAGTCTAAAAGAATGGAAAAGTAAATGGAATAGCATGACCACCACCACTTCCTTCAGTTACCGTCCACCATATCCACTCACAAGCTAACGACAGTCCAAGATCATGGCAGAAGACACTCGCACATGGTACCATGCAATGAGACTGAACCCAGAACCATGTGGTTGGGATGCAAGCTGCTCACCACCCAGCCACGCCTGCGTGTATATCTATATAAATTCTGTAATTCCTCATTGATCCATTGAACAAAGCAGAATATTATCAGAAATACCACCCGCTAATGGAGCGAGTTGAAGGGCAGGAAAATGGATATCATTTATTACGAAGGCGTGTAGTAAAAACGATATGAATTTATGTCGCTGTGATGTCCTCACAACCTTTGAACGTTTTAAACGCTCATATATCTTAATTCTTCAGATATTCCTCACTCAACTATACAAAAAAATTCTATAAGACAAACTTATATAAAAGAAGAGTAAGAAGATGATATCTGAGTGGTTTAAGCAGTGTATAAATATAAAGGAACAGAAAATTACATGGAAATATGACATAATGTCTGAAGTAATAACTGGAAAGTTTAGAGACAAGGTACAAGAATAACAATGCACCCACCCACCACCACCACTAAAACACAATGTGTTAGTGGCTGTATTAAAGAATCACATGTCATAGGGAAGTAAATAGAAGAAGAACGAAGAAATTACTCTAACAACAAATGTTTCTAAATCAACAGGAGTTTCACCAATTCCTCACAGACTTATTCAATAATAGCGTGTGATATTAGAAATATCTCATCACAGATTTTATAGTTATGCAGTTATGCAGACAGTATTATAGTCTTTGCGCTTGTGGTTATATCTTTACCTATCTCTTTCTGTATCTCCCTCCCTCGCACACTCTCTCTCTTTCTCTCTCTCTCTCTCTCTCTCTCTCTCTCTCACTCGTTCAAGGCATGTACATACACTGTATATGTATACTGTATATGTAGATATATACATATCAACACATATATATTTCTGTGTGCGTCTGTGCGTATGTGTATAACGCACACAAACACACACACAGATATATGTACAGACACACTCACTTGCACGCACTCGCGTGTGTGTGTGTGTGTGTGTGTGTGTGTGTGTGTGTGTGTACGTATTTATGTGTGTATAATCTCGGTTCCGGGCTCATAATGACCGCGAACCAAGATGATTTATTGCAGAGATAATGTTTATACGCATACCGTACTAGTTGTACGTGTACATTAGTTTTAATTTGGGTGAAAGATGAGCAACTCGAAGGGAAAGTGTAAGTGATATTCACATCGACCCCAGTGTTCGACTGGTACTTACTTCAAAGACCTGAAAGGTCGAATGGTCAAAATTGGAGTTATAAACGCTGTGGGTTTTTATTGATAATGTTGAATTTATTCGAGTATGTCATGAGACCAAACGGATAAGCTTTGTAAAGGAGCATTCTACAAGCCTTGAGTATTTATTCTCTCTTCAACAAGTGCATAAGAAAGACAAAAACAAAAATAGAAAAGAACATGTCATATAAGAACTAGGTACAAATCTAGGTGTGTATTTCAGATGCCTCTTTCTTAACCACATGGTTTCGGATTCAATTCCACTGCACGGTATCTAGCATTGCCCCACGTCGGTCATTTCATGTGAGTGAATAATTTGGTAAACGGAACATCTATGGAAGCCCTTCATATGTGTGTGAGTGTATGTGTAACTTTTTATGTGTATCTATCTATCTATCTATCTATATATATATATGAGAGTATGTATGTATGTATATACATATATATATATATATACCTTTATACATACATCTTTAAACACATATATATATATATATATATATATATATAAATGTTTGTGTGTGTGTATGTGTGTGTGTGTGCATCTATGAATATCGTTGTGTTTGAAACCGCATCGCTGGAAAACCGGTCTTAAACTACTTGCTTCCCCGTAGCCTCGGATGAATTTCTTCAATTAAATCCCCCGGAAGGTGACTCAGAATCACCCGATTCCAATGCGGAAAAGATTCGACGTCCAGAAAACAAAAAAGAAACAAAAAAAAAGATCTATAAAATTAATATTGCCTGACATATGTTCGAAGAAATAAATACAGGAACGATTGTAAAACAGTGCTACGTATGTTCTTCATGATTCTCAGTACACCAGATGCAGAAAGCGTTTCTTATCACCATCATCATCATCATCGTCGTTCCATACGAAAATATGATCCACAACTTTCAGAATCTCAACCATTAGAAACATTACAATTTCAAAATATGAGAAAATTAAGTTCATTTATCCTTTTCAGAGATTGAACCGACCATGCAATAAGTTAAGATATAAAAATTTTAAATTGCAATGTAGCTACATATGTATATGTGCGTGTGTGTGTATGTATGTATATATATATATGTGTGTGTGTGTGTATTATTATTATTATCATTCTTATATGTATGTAGATATGTATGATTATCCTTGTGTGTGCACGTATGTATCTGTTGCGAGTGCGAACGTACTCGCAAGAGATTTGAATGTTCTCAGTCGTTAAACTAATACCGTATTTTTCGCAATTTCACTTTTACTGCTGTTCCTTATTTACTTAAAAGTAAATTATTTCAAGAATAATATTTAAATAAGTCAGGTACACACTCACAAGCACACACAAATTTGTCTATGTAGGTATATATCTAATACACACACATTCGCATACATACATACATACGTACGTACATACATACATATGCATAAGTATACATACGTATATACACAAATATATACGTGCATATATAATATATATATATATATTTATATAAATATATATGTGCGCACGTATGTATATGTATGTGATGCCGGGTGTGTGTGTGTATATGTATATATACACACACACACACACACACACACACACACACACACACACACACACACACACACACACACACACACACACACACACACACACACACACACACACATGTATAATATGAAGACAGAATCCGACGTAAGGGGGTGAGAGAGATATATCGGCTGATAAGTATACACAAAAATAATTTAGAATTATCCAGGAGGTCATATATGGAATTAGAAATGATTGATTAAATTCCTTGAACTATATTGCGGCAATATCGGAATGTTCGATACTGGAAGACAAATATTTAGTTGGCAGCAGGTGTGAAAATAATCTATATCATAAGTCTTGATTAATTCCCTATCTCTCTAAAGAATCTATTTTTCAGATAATGAATTTTACATCAATGGAAATTTCTATATTTCGTTTGAGCAACTCGCTTATTGGAACATTGCATCTGTAGGTCTTATACGCTTGCTTCTCATGTTATATAAATATAACACAACGCTATTTATTTGTTTATTTTGTGTTAGTGTAATAATATTATGAACTGTAGAATATATTTTCTTCAAACTTAATCTGAATGTGAGTAAAACGTTGAAATTTAATAGCGTAGAACGGAAATGAAAATATTTTCCAGATACAGCTGTCATATATCGATTCCTGCTCTTAACTATGTGTACCTACCCTACGTTACCACGGTTTAAATCAAACGGGTATAATAATATCCGTTTGAAGGAAACACGTCGACAGATTGTGGACCTCTGAGTAGAAGCGAATTGTAAATTGTATTAGAAGTGGATAAAGTTGTCCAAAATAATGTATGTTAGAAAAAATGCCAGAATATTATTATTTACAAGCTGCAACTTATTTGGTAGTGTTGTTTGAATGACGGATAAAATGATTCACAAATTCTGTTCCGACTCCCTAATTCTCGAATTCATACTCGGCATAATTCCACTTTGCCATTTTCCTTATACAATGGATGAAACAAGTGCCACTCAAAGCGAGTGGATTGTCGGAGCTTCTAAACTGTTGTCTGATAGTCGTTACAGAATCTGATTCGGTTCTTTCCTTTCTAATATTCGTTCCGTTGCCACTCGAAAATGATAGTCAACAAACAAAACACCTACGCTTTTCAAACAATGAAGACGATATATTGGAGTTGGTGCTGTGACATATCCGAGGCGTAAAAACGGCCAACATACTATAATGTATAATACCTTCCGGATGAATTTACTTCGAGTTCAAATACCACCGAAGGCAACTTTGCCATTTATGATTTCACCGTCGATAAATAAGTGTTGTTCATGTGTTAAGGCTGATCCTGCATTCCTTAATTCAGTCATTCTCGTCAGCAGTCTGTCTTGAATACTGTAATAATTGGTGGTGATTAAATCTAGCGACTACTGCTTCTCTTCCATAAATGACCTTGCCCAAATTTGTGCCTCGGAGGGTAACATTATAGGTGAAATTCCCTGGTCATTCATGACCGAAGGAGGTTTTTTAAATACCTGAAAACATACATTAATATTTCGTAGATGTATTTGTATAGCAAGTGACCTGATCTGAGATCGTGTGCTGGAACGAAAACAATTGCAGCGTGGAAGGTGTTTAGAAGCCATTTAGAATAACACACAAAAACCGTTAGATTCACTTCGACATTTAAATTTAATTTGCCAAATTTGCTTTGAGACTGTGACCTGTTCACTGACAAAATTCCGTGCTGCATCTCTTAATATATTAGACATACAATTCATCCCAGCTGAGTAAATTAACCATAATTGCCTTAAACATTGATTCCCAAAATCCATTCTGCAAATTAACTAAGATTTCCCCACTTCCTGCTGCAAAGGAATTTCGATATCATAGGTTTCCATCTGGTCCACTTTTTACTTAGAGAATCTCACTTCGCAAAAGATTTTTAAAGAACAATATTATACATGCGAAAAGCTAGGTTACTTGAAAACGAGAGAATAACTGTTACAGTTTCTTGAAAACAGAGTAGAATTTCCGTCGATCAACAAAGAAATTCTAATATTTCAAACGTCATCGTATTACTTTCTTGTCAGTAATATATATATATATATATATATATATATATATATATATGGTGTCTGCGTATGTGTAGTGACATACGGACGAACGCAAAGGTAAGTAAACACTGCATGAAGGAGCCAAAACGTAAATGTAATATGGTTATGGAGATGTTGTAAAAACACAGACAGATATTTGTTTGAACTTCTATTCAGATGGAAGTTACAGATATATAACCTCCAACACGCATTTGTGTATGCGTACATATGAAACACATGTATATACATTCAAGCATACATGCTTAAATGTGTCTATATGTTTATATATATATATATATAT
>NC_069003.1:1894595-1899573 GCF_001194135.2 Octopus bimaculoides | reverse complement strand
AAATAAATGCAACTAAAGGAGAAAAGACCGAAGCTGAATAGAGAGTATTGCATTCATACGTGTGTGTGTGTAAGGTCTATATACAAAAGACAACAAACACAGAGCAATCTGAATTTTCATTACAACACGGCTACTTCTGGACACAGTAATATATTTCGGAATGTTTGTTGTGATAGCTTTTATTAAGAGAAAGTCTTCATTGAAACGATTTTATTTCATTTGCTATGGCCTAGAGAGACGTACTTTTATGTGTATATACTTCCATATGTGTCTTCCCATTTATGCATATAAGCTGTGCGAGTGTGTAAGTTTTGTATGTGTGTACGTATGTATCTATATATGAAATAGCTTCTGGCTTCTCTCTGAATATATCTTCCATGTGAATATATGGAGAGAAGAAAGACTGCAGTAAAAGTAAATTGATTTCAATCTTGGTGGTTTCTATGACCAATTCAATTATTTATGTTCTTTGCTATAGCTTTGCAACATTGTCTTTCTCTAACTCCCTCTCTTCGCCGTATGCAAATACATATGTGTGTCTTCCCCTATATACGATCGTTTATATCTGTTTGATAAGATATATATATATATATATATATATATGTATCTATATGAAAATATATATGTGTGTGTGTTTTTGCTACACATATACTAAAAGATAACAACAATCAAACAGTAACTAAAGGAGCTCTGAATACATTTAAGTAGAATATTAAATTTATTTTGGCTAGGAATACTTTGACAAGATCTCCAGTGATTTAGCATCTATCTATCTATCTATCTTTCTGTATGTATATATATCTATCTAGGTATCTGCCTGTCTCTCTCTCTCTCTCTATCTATCTATCTTATGAACGGACGATAGTCACATTGTCTCTTTAGCAAGTTTGCTTTTTGTTGCCTTCAAAAGTTGTGAATTGTATAATATTCTTTGTTTATGTAAAAGTTGTGCCACAACTAATACATTCGGTTCTGCAAATTATTTGCACGGGAAACCTGCCCCGCGTGGCGTGTTTCCTGATTTCGTGAATTTCTTTTCGGCTTCCTTAGCCATTTTTGGTTTTGAGAATGGTGCCTTGAAGCCATGGATACGGTCTTGTAACGAACGCCGGTCTCCATGGCCAATCGTTTGACCTTGATTTCTTTACACTCCCTACACCACAGCTTCATGAAGGAGGAAGGAGGGGAGAGAAGTTTCACACAAACAGGTGCAAGTGTACGCGTGAATGCCAGCACCGCCACCACAACAGCGATGTCGTCGCAAAGCCGTCGACCTCAGAAAAATGAAAATACCACCACTACCACTACGACGACTCCACCGTCAACTGCTACAACGGACACCTCGAAAAGAAAAACTCTACATTGTATTTGTCCCCTGTATGTTCCGCCCTGTGTGGCCAATAAAGAAAGTTGTCTGTCTGTCTATCTATCAGACAGACATATATATATATATATATATATGTATATATATAGGGGCACGATGGGCCGTGTTGTAAGGAGCTTGCTTACCAGCCACATGGTTTCGGGTTCATACCCGCTACGTGGCACCTCGGGCAAAAGTCTTCTATTATAGCTCTATAAGTCTTCTTATTTCTCCATTCAGTTTTGATCGCAGCTGTGGTGTACGTATTCGCAGATGCTTTTCCGTAAAATTTTACTTCATTTCTTCGTCTAACAACCTCATGCATGTCCACTAAACCTAGGTATATAATTATCGATGATTTTCATGATTTGCCCTTCAAGTCTGTCGCCATTCTCTCTCGTCGGGAATTTTGATCCATAATATTTTATGCCAAATTCCGTATTATCTTCTTTGATAAAGCAATGTGCTGACTTCAGCTTCATCGTTACCATACAGCTTACATTCATCTATAATTAACGGATGATTGAGTCTGTGCTGTTTTCCTTGAAACTCATCCAGGTCTTACCTTCCTCAGCAACAACGTTATCGCATCATGCATAAGAGAAATAGTAAACGGAGATTCTTCTACCTTAAATGATCGATCTCTCGATTCTTAAAGTTCCTACTTTCTCTCCATAACTCCACAAGATGTGAGCTCAGGTTTTAATATTCTCATGCCTTTTTATCAAAAACAACTCTTTACATTCTTTGCAATTCCCAAAATATTGACGCATTCAATGGTCCATGAATAGGGTACCATATCAAAGGCTTTGCAATTATCTATCCAGGCCATTCTAGAATTCGTCTTCTTTCACTTAGAAACTTTCATCACCAAATTAGCTGAGTAAATTGTCTTTAGTGTCACAGTAATTCGATTTAGAACCCTGCTCTCCAACAGGTAGAATTCCGTTAACACACAGCAGAAATGTATAACATTATTCCATCGGCGATTATGCCAGTGATCAGTTTCCACATCATTCGAAGGAATGAATTGGATCTGTAATTGTCCACAACATTTAAGTTTTGAAGCATCCTTCAAAAAGAGTAATTTTCTTGCAGTTGCTATCCATTCAAGAATTTCTTCATTCTCTTTGATCAGTGCATTAATCTGTTATGTTATTCTTTTTACGGCAACCTGTCAGATTCTTTATCCAATACGTCTGAACGCCATCAGATTCAGCTGCTGTCCAATTACTCATTTTCCAAATTATGTTGTTGCAGCAGCAGTAGTAGTAGTTGTTGTTGTTGGTCTTCTTTTTCTTCTTCTTATTCTTGTTATTGCCTTTGTACAGCTTCTAACGTTGGAGATGTACTACAGTGTCAGCTGTTCACTACCAGTGAACTAAAGTGACACCTTATTTTTCGAGCACCTTCTAGAGTATTCGAGCAGTGCTACTTTCTGCAAGTGCTCCACCCTTATTGCAGCCCCTATTTGTTCCGCGTGCTTCTCGAGATTTGTACTCACTGTTCCCAGGGCTCCGACAATTATTGGTACTACTGCTACATTTTTCATCGACCTCAACTGCTTAAATTATCAAGCTAACCTCTCATATCTCTCAAATTTCCTTTCTTCCTTATCTCATATCAAGTGTCCCCCCCCCTGCTAGTAGTATTATTCCTGCACCAATGCCCTTGATACCAAGTTGCGACAGGTTTCCTGATATACAGTCCGCACTGTTCCTAATAAAGCAAATTTCTGAATTAAAGCATCTCAGGTAGTTACAAAACTCTCAAACAAGTGAAGTATTGAATTTGTTAGTTACGTTAGCTACGGTAACTTTAACAACTGGGATTACTTTTCTGTCGTCGTATTTCCCAATCCAAATCGTCATATTTCTCTATTTTCTCCTTTTTTGTTTTTTAACATTATATTCATGTCTGCAGATCTAGCCACATCATCCGATAAAACTTATCCCCAAACACAAGTATCTCGATTAGATTTCTTTCAGAATAGAAGATGCCTTCCTGTTTAGTTCCATGTATTCTAACTTTGTCCGCTCTAATGGTTGTTTTCATCTTTTTTTTTATAGCAGTGTAGGTCTTTGGATTTTACATTTTTTAAAATCAGTACGGTTTTCTCCTTTGTGTTCCGCCATATCAGTTCATCCTGTTTCATATTATGCAGGCTAGGCTAGGCTATTCCAAAATCATTTATCTTTTACCGTTTCTTCTGTCTACCTTTACCACTTGTACCTACATTTCTTGATTCAGTGTAAGACTAATTTCTAAGGAAACATTTTCTTGATAAAATGCCTTCAACGCATGACATCGATGTAAAATCTTATTACTTGGTTCTATATTATCCAACGATTTACAAACATAAAACATGACAGATCTTTGAAATGGTATGGCACTAAACGGTCAGACGACTGCAGAGTCTAAAGGTTCGACACAATTATTGGATTTCTGTAGGCTGTCCGTTCATATTAATCTGTTTAGTTCACGTGTATTGGCCATTAATTGCACAATTCCTTGGTACTGTAATGACCGATCTACACTGGCGACTCCTGAATGTGAAACATCCCCGATGGAATAAAGCAGTGGTTAGCCTTATAATTTTTCTGATATTCCTGTGCAATTGATATCAGAATGCAATAATATTCTCTGTGAAATTTCGCAGAAATTACGACAAAATCTTAGCAACAAAGGGTTTAAATTAGCTAACAGAGAAATCAGTTAGAGGTAATAGCGTGAAATTTCGGTCTTGTTAAACATTTACTGCATATATATATATATAACATATTTATAATTGTATAAACATATTCTTAATGAAGGTTTAGCATTATTTTGCTAGGGCAGATTAAAATCGTTACCTTCCTCATAATTATCGTTATGAACAACAGAATAGTTGTTCTTAAATGTATTATCATTGCTGTTATGTTATGTTGTCATAGTTAATATCGGTTGCCTTGTTAATAACTACCTTCTGAACCTGTAAATGTCTCATTTCACACTTTTTTTTTACTTTCTTTGTTTTTTGTTATATATTCTGGCATCGTTTTAAAATAGCCTGTCTGCCTAAATGCTTTGGCCTGCAGCCAAAACCTTAGCATGGTTCTAGTTGTAATAAGCACCGACTTCTTGAAAATGTCATTATTAAAGACATGCAGAATCACATATAACATTGCAATGTCCACAGTTCTTTAAATATGTGATGACGTCTACAATGGTTTGCCAGAATTCTTCGCCACCTCTAAACTCCACTTGTCTTCATCGTGACTTCTTCTTCCTTCCTGTTTTTAAACTGACGCCTTTAAAATGCTTTTGGTTAATATTGTTCTGCTCATCAAAATCATCACCATCGTCATTAACATATTCGTTATCATCATCGTCACCATTTTCATTAACATCACCCTTTGATTTGTTGAAAAAAATTGTTAATATATATATATATAAAAGCACTGGAGTGGCTGTGTGGTAAGTGGCTTGATTACCAAACACATGGTTCTGGCCGGGTTCAGTCCCACTGCGTGGACGTAGCAACTTGGGCAGGTGATTTCTACTATAGCCTCGTGCCGATCAAGGACTTGTGAGTGGATTTGGAAGACAGAGACTAAAAGAAACCCGTTGTATATA
>NC_069003.1:1890419-1894585 GCF_001194135.2 Octopus bimaculoides | reverse complement strand
ATATATATATATATATATGTGTGTGTGTTTGTGTGTCTGTGTTTGTTCCCGCATCATCGCTTAACAACCGATGTTGATGTATTTACGGCCTCGTTACTTAGCAGTTCGGCAAAAGGAGACCGATAGAATTAATACTAGGCTTACAAAGAATAAGTCGTATTTATGCTAATGGTGAAGGTTTTTGACGGAAATTTTTATAAGAAATAAATTAAGACGTTTTCAAAAAATGTATTTATTAATAGTTTTATGCATTAAATAATTGTACGTTACTTTGGACTACGGCAATATAAAGAATATGGAAATAAGTTTGACATAACTCTCTGGCGGAATAATCCTGCTTTTTTGACGTAGATAGTTGGTGTGGAATCTAACAAACAGAGGTGGAACTAATGATTTCGAAACTTTCGAGAAAACTTGAAAGAGTTATTTAGAAGGAAATAAATAATCTTCATGAGATGTTTCAGATCTATTATTCATGATTTAGGAGATTTCAGAAACGTGTAAAGTAAAATAATAATTAGATCTATGTTTTAAGAGATGGTACTTCGAAGAAAAACAAAAATATGTTAGACGTAAATGGACATCAAAATAGGCCAGCGTTCTTGTGAGACAAAATGTAGGTTACGTCATTAATGGATTGTAGCACTTCTGTGAAAATAAATAAATAAACTGGAAAATGGCTTAGATGTAAAAGGTAGAATTTCGGAGTAAAAATTACAAGTCTATAGAAAAGGCCATTAGTATATTGAAGTTGTAGTCCTTATTTAGAAAAGAGATTAATCTCGAGATGATAAATTTAATTTAAATATAATTGTACGTAGGTTGAACTGAAGAATCCATTAATTTGTTAGTTTAAGGTAATGGGTAATATATTAACTAGTTTCGAGAGAATGACAGGAAAAGTAGTTACTTTATGGATACTGAGAAATGGCTAACGAATATAATTAATATGAGATATTTGACACAGAATTTAATATATGTTCAATGTAACTTTACGAGGTAAATAAAAATTAAAATTAATTATATGCAGGACAGCTCATATTAACAAAGTAAACATGTACTGTGTCTATAATAGCAATCTAAAGTAGATTCATATAAATTAAAATGACAAGATGTTAGTTTGACTGTGATCGTTGAAAGCAGCACAACCGTAGATTTAATTAGTTACTGTAGTCAATATAGATTCTAAGACATGGTGTAGTAAGTATTTAGTCAGATTCTGTCCGAATAAATAAATGGTACGGTACAAAATGATGTTAATTATCGAAAATATGTTTTTGTCTCAATCAATTTTACTTTCGACAACACTTCTATTATAACTGCGGTGTATACAAGCATAATCCTACGGAATGCAATTACACTTTGGAACACCAGAGTCCACTCCAATCGGGGGATTATTTTGACAGGTGAAGCATTTCTTCCTACAAGTTTTTCATGATAGTAATGAATTTTATAGGGACATATTGTACAGTTTCCTAGCCTTGAGGGATTTAAAACAAAATAGTGTCTACCAAGTTTTGGGGGCAATGTTGAAAATATTTGTCAATCTTTTATAAATGATGAAACGTTCACAGAGTGTACAATGGGAATGGTTTACGAAAATATCAAGAATCAATGGCTCGCGTGACGTAGTTCCAATAACATAAAATTCCTTGCCTTAGAAATACCACCGGAAGGTATAATGTTATAGTTCAGAATGTGAAAATATACAAAGTAAAAAGATGAAAATATCTCAATTTCTGAAGCGGAGATTATTGGGGATCCAAGAGCTAAAGCTGCAAGCCATATCCCTTTTATCGTTGCTTTGCATGTAATTTACAGTTACTTCACAGCCTATGATATGGGAGGAAAATATAACTGTTTAAGATCAACAATTTCACCCATATTCGTTGCAATCCTATTTTTCCACATTTATCTGTATATATAGTTTAACTTTTTCTGAAAAGTGTTTGCGATTGACACGTCATACGGTAATATATTACTGCTATGAATATCTGAAACAGGGAACAACTTTGCAAAATATTTATTTTGATGCATGGTATGACATTTCAGATGCTGTTTATGTAAATTATGAAGTGAAATGGCAACAAGAAAAATACCTCAAGTGTGGAAGACGATTGGTTTTTGTAGAGCTTGGGTGAATTTCATCGATCATATGTGACACGCAACGCGATACAAACACACAGAAAAAAACTAAACATGTGCAGAAGGGCATCTTAGACTCAATTTGGTAATAGGTTTCATAAAAAATCCGCTGATCGACGCTATTAATAGCCTGTATTTGGTCCTAAGAGATTAAATGCGTCGCAAAATTGGCATTAGTTTTATATTAATACTGATACGCATGTTGTTTAGGATTTAGGATATTTCTGTTACACCTGTAACTGATTTAAATGGAATTTCACAACAGACCCAAATGTTTCGATAACTGGTGAAATCGGGTAGTTATTGTAGGTGATATATTTCATCTTTTCATACAAAAAACAAAAACAGAAATATTGGGTATGTCGGACGAAGATTGTAATTTTCTTTCCTCAAAAACTGTTCTACGTAAATATTTTTCATCTTCTTCATCATCTTCATCTTCATCATCGTCATCATTATCATCATCATTATCATCATCATCGTCGTCGTATTCTTCTTCTTCTCCGATTACATATATTTTCCTTCTCTCACCCTCTCACTCCCTGGGGATATAAACGGATGCATACATACATACATATATGCATATGTATGCATGCTCATATTTTCACATGAATAATCATTCATGTATGCATACACACACCCGTACATACATATCTGTGTGGTGTATATATATATATATATATATATATATGTATGTATGTGTGTGTGTGTCTGTGTGTGTGTGTGTTTGTGCGCACGTGTGTAATTATACATATCTACATATATATGCAACTATCTACATTTGTGTATCTTTAGATGTGAGTATGTATGCGTGCTAAATAAAGTTAGATAACGGCACATGTACATACATACATTCAATTCATTTTACTGTTCCATATTCCTTTGTGCACAGATTTATCAATATAAGCGAATTTTACTTAATAAATGTTATTTTTTTGAAAGAAGCCATATAAAAACAAACATACATATATTCCCTCATAAACACACATTTTAGCACACACATACATGTACATATATATATATGATTATTTATATATGTATAAATTCACATATACATATTTGTATATATAAATATATCTACACACGCACACACAGACACACACTTTAACTTGTATACACATATACTTGTGTTTCTCTTTCTCTCTCTCTCTCTCTCTCTGTATGTATATATATATATATATATATATATATTTGCAAGTAAAAATACTTATATAAAACACACATATACGCGCGTATATATACATGTCTGTGTGTGTGTGTGTGTTTCCATACGTAGGCACATATGAACACACAATTGAATGCACATACACGCGCACAGATATACACATAACCAGAGGAGATGTGCCTTATAATTGCATATATTTTTTTTTCTCTTTCTAGAAATATATTTGCAAGTATGTGAAGCCTATCTTTTATGACGTAAACTTTCCCGGTGGTGTGATTAGAATACAAACGTTTTTATATTTTTCATAAGCAGACGTCATGTTCAAAATGGTAGAACATTTATCATAAATTTAGCTCATCAGAATATACAATTTTTATTTTTTCTTCTGTTCCATGTTGAAAGCTGTATTTGTTCATCTTTCATCTATTGGGCATAGATATCGTGTATATATATATATATATATATATACAAACAAATCCATCTATTCATTAAAATTTCTACGTAAGGCATAGTCCATTTTCGCCAACTGGAATTCGCTTAGTCGCAATCTCCTGCTATGAATATGATTCTCATTGTTTTTTTTTTTTTAATTTTACTCTTACACACACAATCACATGATCTCCCGTTTATTCGCTCACCTTCCCTATCGCTCTATCTTTCCTTTTCGATGTATGTATACGTGTGCGTACGTGTGTATATGAGAGTATATAGGAAATGAGAGAGAATGATGAAAGAGAGTGACAGAGAAAGATATTCATAAAAAACCCTAGAGATTAGTAATTTTATCAAACGCTTTTTTTTATTCACATGATAAATACTTTCATACGCATTATCTATGTATTTATATACAGTTATA
>NC_069003.1:1884204-1889445 GCF_001194135.2 Octopus bimaculoides | reverse complement strand
CTAAGTTACGGGGACGTAAACACACCAGCATCGGTTGTCAAGCAATGCTAGGGGGACAAACACAGACACATATATATACATATATACGACGGGCTTCTTTCAGTTTCCGTCTACCAAATCCACTCACAAGGCTTTGGTCGGCCCGAGGCTATAGTTGGAGACACTTGCCCAAGGTGCCACGCAGTGGGACTGAACCCGGAACCATGTGGTTGGTAGGCAAGCTACTTACCACACAGCCACTCCATATGTGTGTGTGTGTGTGTGTGTGTGTGTGTGTGTGTGTGTGTGTGGGCGGGCGCAGGAGTAGCTGTGTGGCATATAGATGCAGAATCGGCTGCGCGGTATGTCTGCTTACCAACCACATGTTTCCAGGTTCAGTCCCACTGCGGACACCTTGGGTAATTTTCTTCTACTATAGGCCTATAGCCTCGGGCCGACCAAATCATTATGTGTGGAACAAGTACGCGGAAACTGACAGAAGCCCATTGTATATATATCTATATATATATATGAAAATTAGAATGTATGTCTGTGTATCTGTGTGTGTGTGAGTGTGTGTGTGTGTGTGTGTGTGTGAGTGAATGTGTGTGTGAATCCCTAAATCTCCAGAACTACACGACCAATTTCATTCAAATGTTACACATGCCTTACTTAGGGTCCCGGTTGTGTTTTAGTCAGTAAACATTTTTAACTTCTTGCATAGTTCGAGCCCACAGCAACATAATATCTCCTCCGCTATTTAAGTATTACGTGTCAAAAGTGAAACAAAAGCACTCATGTCAAATACTTTCACTTTGAAAATGAAACTTTTCCACTGTTTCAGTATCAAAACTGAAACAATCACATTGCGATACTGTAATTTTTGGGGGGTTAATTTACACTGCATACGAAAATACAGACATATTATCACGGTAAGTTATTAAACACTCACAGGTCTACGCATACATACCTGACGACTGAAGTGTCAATACGAAATTTTATTTTCATTTCCTTTAAAACAAATACATTTACTGTTCCATCACCGATTAATAATTATCGCAGCAGTTGCAAGGTTGGCAGGTAAAATATAAAATTCTTTGTCTCTCTGTACAAGTGCTTCTATTTCCTTAATTTATACTGCATACTAAAGTGCAGACATTCTATATACGGTACGTTATTAAACACATACACACGCATACACATCTATACATTCATATACATACCTGACGACTTAATTTTTTTATTAACCACACAGGTTCGAAACGCAGAGGGAACAACACAAGGACAGAAAAATACAAAAGTGGATGAAAAATAAACTCAAACGAAAAGAATGGTAACGATAAATCAAAAGGTGGAATGACGTCTACTGGAACCCCACATTCCAGTTAACGTCATTGAACGTTTTAAGAAAAATAAATGTTGACACGTGTTATTTTATTTTCGTCTCTTTCTCCTTGTTGTTTGTTGCTAGTTCTATATACTTTGTGGACGACTGACATGCGTGAAGTGTGAGTTGGCCAGTGTCAATACAAAATTTTATATTCATTTCCTTTGAAACAATTCATATTTACGGATCAATTACCACCGGATGATAATTATCGCAGAAGTTGCAAGGTAAGACATAAAATTCTTTGTCTCTCTGTAATAATTATTGCAGCATTTACCGTTAAATTAGCAGTCCCATACATGTGCTATTTCGTTCATTTGCTTATATCTCATAAATTTACACAGCATACAAAAATAAGGACGTAATATATATTTACAATTACTTACAAAAATAGAGATTAATGTATATTTTTTTCTATGTTCATAATTTTTTGTTTACAATATTAAAAAAAAATATGCCACCAAAGAAAAGACGAAATCCCTCCAGAAACACGTATAAGGCGAGCACAATTACAGAAAACAAAGGCTAGTGTCTCGACAGAGAAAGGAGATGAGACTTTCTCAGGGTCAGCAGATGCATGTCGCAGCACGTCCGTCTCAAGGGAGATGATAGTGTAGCACTTGGAATCCTCCAATCCTCCGATGTATTAAATGTCGATTAGTCGAATTAGACCATCATTTACTCCACAAATGTTTTGTCGTCAATGCTGAACTTCCCCGATTCACCTGTTTCAACATAACTGTAATATATATATATATATATATATATATATATATAAATAAACTATACCATTTTAATCCCGAGCGACGCCGGGTGTCTCTGTTAGTATATATATATATATATATATATATATATATATAATATATACATACATATATAGCTAGATTGTTAGTAAGATAAATAGATAGATAGATAGGTGTTATTTCAATATGCCTAATTCTTTGTGTTTCAGTATATTCAAGCAAATAGTTGCAATGCCAAGTGCTGATTCTAGTATTAACTTTGGAAACTGGTTCTTGCACAAGAATGTAATACTACATACTTCAGTGATACACATGTACTCGCATGTAGAAAGTAAACATATCTACACACATAAATACATACATACATACACACACACATATGTATATATACGCAAACACATGTTTACACGATACACCTGCGAATTCTTGAAAATATGAAAACATGGTGTACATATTTGCCAGTGTATATTTTGTGACGTGAATATACATACATAGATAGATGCATATATATATATATATATATATATATATATATATATATATATATATATATATATATATATATATGTATATATATATATATGTATATATATCATTATCTCTGCATGTGTACTGGCAAATCATTCTTTATTTACATATTGTATATATCGATATTTTTCCTGTATTAATGGATATAAATTTCAAAGCTCTTTGAATTCTTCAGCATGGCTCTCATTTTCACTGAAAAGATAATCTGTAATATTGAACACCCTGTAGGAAATGTAAATATTTTTTTTTGAAATCTATGTTTTGGTTATTTATTTTTCTCATTGATCTTTTTACCAGTACACACACAAACACACGCGCGCAGGCACAAGCAGACACACACGCGTATATATATGCAAAGATATATATATATATATATACACATACTAATATACACACACATGTACCTACCTACCTACCTACACACACACACACGGACATATATATATATATATATATATATATATATATATACATATATATATATAACTATAAGGACATATTTACACATATACATATATACACACGTACATATATATCTGCATATATACGCAAATGTACGTGCATATATATCTATGCATACTGAAACGTAGGTTATTTATTGTGATTTTTTACTATTTCGTGGCATATATGGTACAAGTCTAATATTCAAGCATACAAACGTGGAGCACGGTTATCTCGCACTCCTGTAACTGAATATCTATTTATGAATATAGTTACCAAATATAACATAGGGGAACCCACAGTTTTATCATTATGAACCTCTCTCTCTATCTTGCTCTCTCTAACTTTTTCTGTCTGTCTGTCTGTCTCTCTTTCTCTCCGTCTCTCTTTTACACTCTCTCTTACTCCGTATCTACATAAACACACACACTTAAACAAACAAACATACGTGTACTTCATATGGAAGACATCAGTCTGCCCAATGTCGGATTGCCTGAGGGCGTTTCTCTGCAAAGAATGGAGAGTCGCGAAGAAGTACAAGTGAAGTCCCTCCTGCACTTCATCAACACTTTTCATATAGAATAAATAGTACTCCAACAAATATTAATCATATGTGTCGTTGTTCGGTAAGAACTTGTCGAACTCTCATACCTCGCCTAACGACGGGAGTTTCCGTCGTATATATATATATATATATGCGCTTTTTTAATTGTTCCAGTCATTTGACTGTGGTCATACTGAAGCACCGCCTTTACTCGAAGCCTGATACTTATTTTAAGGGTCAATTTTGCCGATCTGCTAAGTTACGGATATGTACACACACCAACGTCGGTTGTCAAGCGAGAGTGGGGAGCAAACACAGACACACAAATATATACATATATATATGTGTGCATGTGTGCGTTTTTTTGGTGGGGGGATTGACAGACAATTATACATATAAGCCAATTCGATGTAGTTATATGTACTGCATGTCGCCATCTAGATGCTCCGAATCACGCGGACTATTTTGAACTCTGCTTTACAGAAATAGAAGTTCTAGTTACATTAGAACAACTTATATCTGTACTTCTCTTGGGAGATATCAACCTGCACAATGTTGATATCAAAATCACAATAAACGTATCCACTGCAAAAAGACACAGACACTGTTAGCGACAAGTAAATCTCAACGAGGTAACTGGATCTGCTACAATTTAGAGAGAAATCTCTCTCAAATCAAATTCTACTGAATTAAATAAAGAATGTTGCATTGTGCAATAGAGATGATGATAGACAAAACCATATTGAATAGTCACGCCTGGTTTAGTTTGCTGAAAGGTCTGCTTAATCAACGTTGACCTAGGTGTTATTAAAGAACAACAACACAATGGCAGCCAGAATGGATTGTATACATTCATTTAATTTTAGTTAATTATTTTTTTATCACTGAATACATTCGTTACGGGTAATTAAGATTAATTTATTAGATATTGTTTTAAATAATTATTGAATTTTATTATTCCTGTGTAAAAATCAATAATTCAATATTGCTCGATTTTGCTGGCCACTTGTTATTCTATGTACATCAATATAGATTTATGGTTGCCGTAATAAAGATTTTTGCTCTGACCAGATGCATTTTTAGATAGGTCCATAATTTTAAAAACATAATTTCCAAGAATTAACTGCAAAGGGTCAACCTCTGGTATGGAAATATCATTCGGGAGCGGGGGAGGGGGCGTTCGATTATATCGACCTCAGTACGCAATTGGTACTTCATTAATCAACCCCGAAAAGATAAAAGGAAAAGTCGACCTCGGCGGAATTTGAACTCAGAACGTAAAGACAAACGAAATACCGCTAAGCATTTTACCCAGTATGCTAATGATTCCGCCAGCTCACAGCCTCATTTCGAAAATAAATATTGAAATTACCAGACAAATGCAATTCATTTTAATAAGACAAATACGATATACTTTATTTAAATAACAATAAAGTATATTTCTAACAAAATCTCCTTCCTAAACAAGGAGGCAGAGCATTTAATAAGAAATGTCCGTTAAATAATATAAATTTTTTTTTTTCACTTATCGAATAAATATTTATAGTTACGACTTGTTTTCTTTACTCTATCTTGTTTACATCAACAGTAAGCAAACAAGATTTCGTTGAAGACATATA
>NC_069003.1:1877896-1884113 GCF_001194135.2 Octopus bimaculoides | reverse complement strand
GAGGGAGAGAGAGGGGGAGGGAGAGAGAGAATAAAATTATTGAAACTGACAGAAACCAATAATATTCACACGGAAATTTAATTGAAATCAGATTCAACGTGCGTTGTTTGTCGGTGCATATAGAATAGACGTAGATTTTACTTGTTACGTACCGAGTGGCCTATCTTATATTTTTCTACTATTCATCTAAATTCAATGAAAGCCTGATTATGATTGTGCTTGCAAAGTGTTAATTGGAGGCGATAAATTAATAAAATGACGAGCTGACAGGAATTTTAGAGCTGTCAAAAAAAAAAAAAATGTTTTGTGGTATTTTTCTGGGTATGTATATTTTGAGTTCAAATACGACCGAGGACGGACTTAATCCTATATATTTTCCTTTTCAGTGTCGATAGCATGGATTGCGGTCATGGTCTAGGGTTCAAGTATTCGACTTACCCGTTCCCCCTCGAAATATCTTGTCTTGTGTTAAAATTAGAATCAATGTTCTATATTGGGAGGATTATTACCCTGTCAGACAAAAGATTTAGCGGTATTTCATCCGACTCCTCTTGTTTTGAGTTCAAATTCATTCGCGGTTAAATATAACTTTCCACCATACGTGGTCGATAGAATGAAGGCTGTATCTTCTCCATTCCCTCGATATCGCAGCCCTTGTGCCAAATTTTGAAACCATCATCATTATTTGTACTACAGTGCAAATTCCACTCTAATTCCAAAAAAAATCTAAGAGGAAGGAGATATCATTCTTGCTTGCTTTGAACGCAGTTGTGATATAGCGAGCTGGCAGAAACGTTAGCACGCCGGGCGAAATGCTTAGTTAAACAAAAACGTAGAGAATTGTTCACGTATCGATTGGAAGCCTGAGATCCCATTAAATGTCCCACAGTATCTTGTAAATAACGTGGGGCTCGATAGAGAAGAAAACAGGTTAACCGTTTCTCTCGTGGAATCGTTCAAGCAGCCAAGATAGAAAGATTCCCCGAACAGTACCAAGACACACACCAACAGGATTTGCACTTTTGTGAACTGGCTAAGAACTAAGGAAGTGTGTTCTATATTTTCAAATTATTGTAAATAATGAGTTGTCATCAGATAAAAGAACAAATAAAAAGAAATGCCTGGTTGCCGCCCCGTTCTAAATTCTTCACCGGAACGCACTTCAATGCTTTTAGAAAAGTCTCAGAAATCGTTCTACTACCGTCCATTTCACAGGAGAAATTTTTCCTCGAGTATTCTTCAGCAAAGCTTCTCAATGAGCAAAGTAGCCAGTTGAGGGAAAGAGAGGGTGAGTTAATGATCGAGAGAGAGAGCGAATGTGTTTGTGTGAGAATAAGATAATCGATCGATAGAAAGTGAGAGAGAGAGCGTGAGGTGAAAGAGTGATAAAGGGAGAAAAAGAGTGAGGTGAAAGAACGATAAATGTAGAGAGAGGGAGAAAGAGGTGGGGAAAGAGATATTTTATTTATCGAATCCGGAATGATGAAGGACAAAGATAGCACCGTTGGTATTGGACGTCAGAGTGCAGACAGCTGGTAACAGATGAAGCAAAGAATTCTCTTCGATGCTCCAAAGACTTGGCCACTTCAACGGTTTAGATGTCGGTTGAATAATAAATAAAACAGCAACTACTTCAACAGGATGAAAACTACATCATACATACAAATGCATTCAGATTAGGTTCTCTGTGAAATAAATATTTCACTACTTTTTCTTTTTTTTTTTCATTTTCTCTTATTATTATTAGTTATCTGAGGCCAATACATATAATACAACAGGAAACCAAAGATGAAATATTAAGAAAATCGAAGGAAATTTTATTAGACACTATCAACAAGCGAAAAGGAAAATATTTTGGACACTTAATTAGAAAATAGAATGGATTACGGAGTCTGCTCATTGAATGCGAAATGAATGAGAAAGAAAAAGAACGAGAAAGAAGTATAATGAAGACGAAAAATATTAAGAATTGGACAACCTTAGAAACAAAGTGAAAGTATAAGACTGTAGAATATAATAAATTAATAATCGCAAAGAAAACTGAGATGGTGATTCATGGTGTTCCATCTTGTGGGATGAAGAGGCGTGATGACGATAATATAGAAGAATATTGATTACCTTCCTAGGTATAAATGAAGGGAAAACTTGATGATTTCAATCCGTGGTCAAATTACTTGCATGGCAAGTAAGCCCCGAAATTTATTTTCCACGTAAACAGACAAACCTCAGCACTAATTTTATTCAAGGGAAAAGATTCTATTACACCGCCACAACGTGTTGTTGACAATCCACAGCAGTAATTGTTTTCACCTCAATAGACAGCAGTGATCGGTTGAAATTATCGAAATACGACAATTTTACCACGAAATAACTTTAAAAATATAAAATTTTCTCAACAACGCTACGAATAAAAGATGTTTTATATGATACATTCTACAAGTGTCCCAAGTTTGAAAGTGTTTCGTTAGAAAACAAATGGTGTCTGCCAAATCAGAAAGATCCACAACCTGTCCAACATTTAAAACCTCTGCCAAAGCATTGCGGAATTTGAGCTTATAGCGTAACAATTCGAAACAGTTAACCTTCGCATTCTCTCCGACGCTGAAATAACCTCTACGCGTTTCCCAAGATCACGAATTGAGAGTGGTCTCCAAGGCAAATTGTCAATCCACAATATTGCAACGATCTCTTCCAAAGAACTAACATTTCCGCCAAACCCCTACCCTACATATTTATCTACAGCAACCGAAACAAAATTAACAGTTCTTTCAATTTACAGAATAACAGACAATAGCAAGACTTATGAATAAATATAGAACTTCCATCTTAGTGAAAAGAAAAGAAATTGAAAAGAAATCCGCAATCCGATTGGTTGTTTGGGATAACGGAGTAGTCGAGGCATGATAGCTCTAAGTAATTACGATTATATGAAGATCACAATAAATAAGATTATAAAGCTGGTTACATACACACATACGTACATACATACGTGTGTGTGTGTGAGCGTATATTTGCGTGTATACATGTTATGATTTAAATAAAAACTATCGGAATGCTATCAAAGCGAAAGCAAAATGACTCAATGAAATATATCGCACGACACACAATAGATTTATATCCAACAGCATATTTTTGACTTACAAAGAAACAACAAAATTAATGCGTTCAACTCTGTCAATTGAGAATTGAAAGAAATCATCATAAAATACAAAATATGTGACAGATTTCAAATTTTGTCCGGGAGCAAAATTTGGCTTCAGTTTATGGATCATAAAAGCAAAAATTACGACAATGAATAAGCCAACAAAACTCAAAGCAGAAATGAGTTATATTTTTTTTTCTTTTTGGCATTATAATAGTCACAATTTTAAGGTTCGTTTCTAGACTTATAGAGCAATAACATCTCGCTTATTGTTGGATTCGTTTGTAGAAGTAATAAGCTGCAATAGAAAATCACTTTTAAATAATAGATAATTGTAGTTTTTATCAAAAGATTATTAATTCACGTTAGTATTGAATTGATTTAGAAATAATGATTAAAATTAGTTTTGATTATTAATATAAATATTCATGCCAAAGGCAGCGAGATTGTGGAATCGTTGGCACGCTGGACAAACTGCCTAGCAACATGTCACCCATCCTCGTGTTCTGAGCTCAAATTCAGCTAAGGTCGGATTTTCTTTTCATTCTTTCGGAGTCGATAAAGTAAATACAAGTTAAGCTTTTCGGTCGATGTAATCGATTTGATCCCACTCCGAAACTGTGCCAAAATCTGAAATCTTTATAAAGTCATTCAGAGCGAGAGATATGCTCTCATAATGCTTTACGGATTAAAAATCACTGATTATTCGCTTCAACTAAATTCGCAAAAATCATTCTATATGATGCAAGTAGCTTTATATTTGCATCTTATACAATGTTTGTAATTTCATTTTCGCTATGCTATATTTCTGAGACGCGGTATAATGTATATTACTTACAATGGACGGATAGTTGTTCTGACCTTGTTTGTCCGTCCATTGTAAATAATGTAAAAAATCATTATCGTTCTTAATCAGAAATATATATAATCAACAAACTGATATCTGAAAAAGCATATATTTCATATTAAAAAATTTTGTAAAAATTTCAAAATTATAAAATTTCATTTATTAATAAAACTGATTTCGAAATGGAGGTATAGTTAAAAGAGCAGGCATTAACACGAAAGTAGTATTGTAATGTAGTAAGAAATTAAGAAAGACGTAGTCATATGAAGCTAAGAGAAACTCTTCAATTTGTTTCAGTAAATTGTAACCGAAAATCTGACACGTTAAACAACGTTATGAAGAATGGTAGTGACACGTTTGACGATCATTCTATCTCACGAAGGTTATTTAAATAATGTTACAAATAAAATTAATGCTTGAGTTATTAGGAATGTAACAGATGGTAACAGTATATATCCATTGAATGTAATTAACCCCCGAAACAATTGACACAAAAATAAAATGACTTGATTTAACCCTCCTCGTAATTTATACGCATTCACCAATAGTGTCAGACATTGTTTGACGTCAAAGCAAAAATTATTCATAAATGTTTAACTCTACTAGATATTCTAAGCAGTTCAACTCATTAATGCGTGTAAATGGCAATTATTTGGCAAGTTCCGCCTTTATATCACGCAAAATATCAGCACATACTGTTAAATATTTAAAAGCTGTTCAAATTGATAACTTTTCCCAATCCAGCAAGAACGCAAAGAAAAAAGTAGGCAGACAATTCTTTAAAAATAGCTGGATTCGAAATGCAGAATTAAAATTATTCACAGAAAATTGAACATCAATGGGTTTGCAGAATTGTACAATTCGCTGAATAATATTTGTTATCCTTGAGTAAGTGGAAAAGACAGATGCTAATCTGTTACACAATAGGGACAACCTTAATTGGAACTCAGGAATTACGTCATTTCATTCTCTCGAGATATTACATGTTTCAATTCAAAGAATTTTAATTCAAACGGATATTCAATTGATTTTTCTAACACGATGATACGAAAGCAATAAACAGTAACTTTCTTTACTTTTACGAATTTCACACAGATGCTTAGAACAAATACTTAGTTTCCGAATTCAGTGTTGAAAAAATTATTCATATACACATCGTAATAATTTAAGGTAAAAATAATTTGGTGTATAATCATTTTAATATGATTGATCTTTCTTCGATCTTTGAGTTTTCGTAATTACTCGGAAACAGTCATGCGACCATTATTGTATATTCCACCGAACTCTTAGATTCAGAAATATAGTTCCTTTGTTATTTGTGTTCGTTAGTTGTTGTGTGTTGGGATAAGAATGAAACTGTCATGAATATTTATATCTATTATTGCCTAGTGAGCCTAAGTGAGAAACATTATATATCAATTGCAACTTTTCATTTTAACCGTGAAATACTCTTCTATATTTTCAGTGTGGAGATGTTTCGCTTGGAGTAGGGTCACTCTGCTGTATATTCATTTTCTACATACAGCCAAGCACAAACACAAGCCCACGTACACATCCTCACAAATAGACAGACAAATACGCACCCACATACACACACATAGTACTTTTAGTTGTATGAGCCTGAAGTGTAAACATTAGAAACCCTTCTTCGGGAAAATAGCATGTAAATCATTGACTATTCGTTTGGCACGTAAACCTTTATTGCAGAGATCGCCGTATATACTGTATATATATATATATATATATATAAATATATATGCATATATGCATAACAGAGTAAGCATATGGGTCACGTTTGCTCAACCACTGTTAGGGGAACATAAACACACTGACATCGGTTGTCAAGCGATAGTAAGGAGACGAACACAGACATACTAACATACATATGACGCTCTTCTTTGAGCTTCCGTCTTCCAAATGCAAAATAAAGTGGCAATGCGGCACTCAAATACCAGACGTAGAGTCATATGCTCTGTTTAAAAGTAGCAATAATATCACAAAAGCAGTTACTCAGATTTTCCGGTGTAACGTTTCTAAACAAATCTGTCCGACAGACACGAACGTGAAACTCTGAGTAACAGTTTTGTGATATTTTTTTTATTTTTGCAGCTTTTAATAAAATAAATATATATATATATATATATATATACATATATATATACACATATATATATGTGTATATATATATATATATATATATATATATATATGTGTATATATATATATAT
>NC_069003.1:1876077-1877530 GCF_001194135.2 Octopus bimaculoides | reverse complement strand
CACACACACACACACACAGGTATAGGTTTGGCTGACGTGTATGAAGCTTAATTCCCAACCACATGGTTCCGGGTTCAGTGCCAATCCATGGCACTACTATAGCCATGGGGCGAACTTTTGAGTGCATTTGGGAGACAGAAACTCAAAGAAGCCCATCATATGTACGTTTATGTTAGTGTGTCTGTGTTAGTCTCCTCACTCTCGCTTGACAACCGATGTTAGTTTGTTTACGTTCTCCTAACATAGTGGTTCAGCAAACGTGACCCATATGCTAAGTACTACTCTTACAAAGACGGAGTTCTGTGACCGATTTCTTCGACAAAAGGCGGTGCTCCAGCATGGCCGGCGTCAAATGACTGAGACAAATAAAATGATAAAAGAATACGTATGTGTTCGTATGTGTGTGTGCGTGTGTGTGTGTGTGTGTGTGTAAACATATACACACATGTATAGACACACACACATACATATTGTTGTATACATATAGAGAAGTGTGCGTGGGTGTCGAAATAAAGGCAGGAGAAACTGTAAAACGATGGCTACGAAATTTCCATTCGAAGGCATCTTCCGTATAAGGAAATCTGAGATGTTCGCCTTCCACCTGCTGCTGCTGTTACTGCTACTGCTCTGCTCTCTGAAGCTGCACCAGCTGCAGTCGTTGTGGCTTCTGCTGTTGTGCTTGATTGCTTTAATTGCCCTAAATAAATAAAAGCTGGTATGCTAGTAATGTAGGATTGGATTGCTGCTAGAAATCTGAATTTGTTGATGGTTGCAACGGCAGAAGAATCACTGCAGTGCAGTTTCCTTGAAAGGAATGTCGTGCATGTGACAAAACGCCCAACAACATCCTCCGTTTCCTTAAAAATCTTATCAAAAATTCCTGAAAATTTAAGCAGAACACAACACACACACAATGTGTGTGTGTGTGTGTGTGTGTGTGTTCTATTAGAAAAAATAAGAAATGAATATACATAAAATGCAAAATACATAACGAGAAAATTTTCCAAACTAAAAAAACATACAATTTGCAAAATTCGAAAACAATAAAAAGGAATTTGATTTCAAAAAATTTCGAAATGATAAAATAACAAAAATGAAATGTATAAAACGAAAGCAAAATAATTTCTTGAGTTTGGAAAAAGAGGAAAAAAAAGAAAGGAGGATAAAATAACATCGAAGTAAAATAGAATGTAAATAAAAATTTTGTAGAAAAAAATTGAAAGAAGTCTGGTAAAATTCAATAAGAAAGTTTTAGAAAATTAAATTTAAGTACAGAGAATACTAAATGCGCGTAAATTCTATATTATCAGAATCTGGACTGAATTGTTTAAAGATTTAGGAAAATTCCTACGAATTTATTCATGTATGTATATATGTATATGCGTACGTATGCATATTTGAATGTATCTAGGAATATATATATATATATATATATATATATATATATATATAT
>NC_069003.1:1870671-1875977 GCF_001194135.2 Octopus bimaculoides | reverse complement strand
TATATATATATATATATATGTATGTATGTATATGTATACACACATATATATATATACTATGTATCTTTGTATGTATGTGTGCGCATTGGTGTGTTGGTGTACGTGTTTCTATGTATATATCTCTCCCCTCTCTGTCTCTCTCGCTCTTTCTATCTATCTACCTCTCTATTTAAGCTATCTATTTATCTATCAATCTCTGTATATATATATATATATATATATATATATATATGTGTGTGTGTGTGTGTGTGTGTGTGTGTGTGTGCGTAGTTGTACTTGCTTGATTTACTTTCGTTATGCGTGTGTGTGTTTTTGTGTATGTGCGCTCATAAATGATATACGTGTGAGTATGTGTAAATCTGTCTGGATAAAATTATAAATGTTCACGTCGTATGTTCTGTTTTGTTTTTCTCGTTTTTCTTTTTTTTCTTTCTTCTCTGGTTTTAATCAAATTCTATCACGCTATAAAAATGTGGAAGGAAAGCGCTATGGCTCTGGTTAGATGAGTGCAAGAAAGGTCAATAGTTCGATACCTTTTTTTTCACTAAGGAATACATGGGATTTTTCGGGGGGAGGGGCGTAAAAATGTTACAAATTTAGAGAGAGAGAACGAGAGGGATTAGTGATATAAGAAATGATATTTACAACATGAGATTCTGATCGAAACGAACAGAGAACAATGTGTATGCACGTACATATGTAAGCACGTGTGCAAATATATATATATATATAGATATGTTTGTATTTATGTATGTATGTATGTATGTATATTTATAATCCTAAAATTGAATTTATATAGACGTATTTACATAGATTCACAGACACTCTCAGACATACTCCCACACCTTAGAAACAATAAGTTGGACATTGAGAGAGAAAGCGCTTTCTCTGATGAAATGCCATTGAAACGTGTCATTGCTGGCTGCAACCTGTTTGTCTTTGTCAGAAAATATTGTATATAGAATGGAGTTGTTTACATCTCTCCATAGACACAGATTTATCTACATCTCAATACATTAGCCGCTGCAATATTTGGCAGAGGGTGTGTCTATGGTTATATCTGCATTTGTATATATCTCGCTGTATGTATATATATATATATGGAGGGATATTTATTATTAGTAGTAGTAGCAGCAGTAGTAATAATAGTAGTAGTAGTGGTGGCGGTGGTTTTGCTGTTGTTGTCTTTGCTATGTGTTTGTCAATCGGATTAGTTCCCAATAGTTAAACGCTCCGCGAGCTATCACAGTTTATAAACACAGATATTGTAGATTACACAAGCTTTTAACACAAGTATCTGTTACACACTGTGCTTTCTTTTGGAACGAAAACAACTATTTATATGTCTATCGATGTAAAAATATTTACAAGTGAAATCTGTATGAAATTTCTTATGTCTTGAGAGAGCTCTTATACTAATAACGACACACACATAGGTTCAATTTCACTTCGTTATTGTGAATCAGTTCCTGAAATATTTAACCAACTAACAAATCGATCCTTTGTTTAATGTGCTGGTTAAACAAATCAGTAAGTCTCTTGTTAGTCAAAGTTGTTTCGTTGCTCTTGTGACCTTTGCAGTGATTCAGCGATTTCCCCTCTCGTTCGAAGGTATGCTTTGAGTCTGTCTGAATGTTGGTTTAATGTGTGCGTCTGTATGTTTGCGTGTGTGCTTGTGTGTGTAGATGTTATTTTTGGGTTTAAGGAATATATATATATATATATTATTCTTACACAACAATGTTGCTGACTGTGACCTCGAATTTTCGACCAGCTAAGTCATCGATGGACGATGATCGCTTAGCTGATCGAGGCTCCGAAGCCGCCGGCAAAAACATTCTTGTGTAAGATTAATGTGAAACTGTTTGTATAACAGAACGTAAAAAACAGCATTAATATACACACGTGTGTGTGTGTGTGTGTGTGTGTGTGTGTGTATATATATATATATACAAAGAGAGGGAGATAGTGAGAGGAAAAATAATGGGAGAGAGAGGGGAGGGGGAGAGATGACGATGGTGACAAAGGGAGAAAGATTAAAAGACGATATACAGATATAGATGTAAAAATAAGATCGTTTTTTGTGGAAATGCACATTGGTAGGAAGAGTTTTAAAACGGAAATGAAGGAAGTCTAGAATACGTAGCGGCTTGTTAATAGGTGGGTGAAGAATAGCAGTAATTATTAGGGAAAGAACCCCTTAGAAATTCGATAGATATTCTGAACCAAAGACCGTTGTAGATATAGATTGAGAAGTAAAAAGCGTAAATATTTTGTCTCGCTGTCTATTTGTTTGTATGTCCATATGTATATATGTATGTATGTATTTTCTCTGCTGCTTTTATTTATTTGAATTCTCCTGAGGCAAGAGCTGGTGTCTGACAAAGATATAAAGTTCTATCGCTTGAATATCAATAATCAAAACATCATATTTTCAATTTGAGACAAGCTACACATATTTTTACTGTTCCGATTTAAAACTGCATTTGTAATGTACTCGTTAACTGGTTGAATTCTTTTCTGATAAATCTCAGCACACCTTGTCACTGGCAAAACCTAGTGTACCGATAGCTGTTAGTATAAATCTAAATTTATGTATAACACACAACGTCCTTAGTCGTAGCCAGAGAATTATACAACATTGATAGAATAAAAGAGAGTTAGTTAAAAGAAATCTAATCAACAAATACCAACAATTGCCCAGTATAGCATTATTAGTTCTACGTCACGTAGTCGGACATTGTTTATTTGCATTGCTTATACTAAAGCGAGGAGAACTGCAAGATATTGAATATGACTGGGAAAATATATTAAAAGTTTATTTATCCTCATCATCATCATCATCATCATTGTTATCGTCACCCACATTCTTCTTCTTCTTTTTCTCCTCATTATTATTATTATTATTATTATTATTATTATTATCATTATTATCATCATCATCATCATCACGTTTCTCTACCGTTTTATTGGTTAGTAGGCTATTGTGTATAAACTTTTGGCTTATCTTGTATATTAGTTGTGTGATTTTGTGCGAATTATACTATTGAAGTCTCATAAGTTGCAGCCTTTTTGATGTCTGAGCATTTGTGTAGAAAATGTACTTTAGAATTCAAAAATCTATTCTGTATATTTATATGTTTATATATTTATATGTATACGCCCACACACGCACAAATACATGAATAGATAAGCACACACACACACACACGATTCAATTTGATTGTAGGTATACGCACACGGATACACAGTCATACAAAATACAAGAACGTTCAAGCTCATGCACAATGAAATACAGAATCGAAACGTACACATATACACATTAAACATGATATAGAAGTACGGTTCCAACGGTGAAAGATTGTATAGAAAGTAAAAAACACAAAGAAACTCACACGTTTATGAAAAGTTCTGCAGTATAACTGTATGTGTTTGAGGAAACAAATTTGTGCATGCGCCAATGTATCTTTATGTGAGATCACGGGGTGCGGTGGGGGGGGGGTTGTGATTGATAGGTAGATAAACAGATACACGTATACATACACACATATGCATAAAAAACAGGCACATGTAAACATGTGTGTACGTATGTGTGTGTTTTGTGCATGTATATGTATATATGTAATCATACACATACATACTATATATATATTTATATGCATCTAGACATGTGTATATATATATATATATATATATATATATATATATATATATATATTTGCATAAGTATATGTGTGTATATCTCTCTATCTCTCTCTCTCTGTATGTATATATATATATATATATATATATATATTTATGTGTGTGTGTATGTATGTATATATGCATGTGTGTGTGTGTGTGCACGCGTGTGTATATCTTACAGAGGGGAACAGAGAAAGAAATAGCAATACAGGTCCTTCCCAGAACTGACCACCACCAATCTCCTTCGCTACCGATTAATCGTATGTAGGTGTGTAGGTATGCATGCATGTATGCATATATTTGCGTATATGTATGCATGTATTTAATGTACATGTATATATATATATATATATATATATATATATATATATATTTACATATATATATATTTTTTCAAATATATACATCTTACAGAGACGCAGATAAATAGATACGTCTATACATATAAACTTATACATACATGCGTAGAAATACATTTATACACACATACATATAACTATATCTGTGTGATGGTGGTGGTGGTAGTGGTGGGGAACATACCAACAACTGAAAACTCGAATACACATCAGACTAGATCAAGATTATATTGAAGTAGAAACTACACGTCTGTATAATACTGTGTAACAACAACATAATGAAACTGCATTGATCTGAGATGAGAAACAAAGACAAGATACGACAATGGAAAGGCACAGAAAGCATCAACATGCTTTGGCATGATGATATAATTGAATTGACAATTGAAAGACAGCTATTTGCAGACACTACTGTAGAAGTTGTTACTTTTCTCGTGCGATGTTGGCATCAGGTATTCAAGAATTCAGGTATTTAGCCTGCAGCTTTCATGGCGCACAGTCATTCCAAAGAAGTGCTTTGTTTTTAGGGATTGTTTTGCAGACACTACTTACGTAGGAATATGTGTATATTCGTGTATCAATGAATGCTATTAATATATATATATATATATAGATAGATATACATACACACACACACACACGCACGCACGCACGCACGCACGCACGCACGCACGCACATATACGCGTGTGTTAGAATGTATGTGTATTGCATATATATATATATATATATATATATATATATATATATATATATGCATATGCGTATATAAACTATATTAAAATATGGATCTAAGTGAACACATGCGTATATATAAATGTAGATATGTGTATGTTGGTTTATACACTTTCATATATGATTACATACACACACCTGTATATAACGCATTAGTATGTATGTATGTATGTAAGAATAAATATATACATATACAGATGTATATATATATATATATATATACATATATATATATATATATATATATGTATATCCTTATATGTATCCTTATATAACCAGTCAAATACGTGTTACTGTGCATATAGATGTAATGAACGTACGTTTCAATACCTGTACGCACTTCTGTGTGAGTCTAACAACAATTTTATTTTCTCATTTGACAATAACCCAACACATGAACTCATGCGTGTATTCTCAAAGAAATTATTTTAGATAAATGCAAATATAAATGGTACATGCACACTAAGATACTTACATAATACAAAAACGTCTACGTGGATATATATATATATATATATATATATATATATATA
>NC_069003.1:1869159-1870528 GCF_001194135.2 Octopus bimaculoides | reverse complement strand
ATATATATATATGAGCATTTGAGTGTATATATATATGTTTGTGTATTTAGGTGCTTGTTAGTGAGTGTCTGTAGGAGTTCTTTGAATTCGCTTCCAGGATTGTAGAGATTTACTTGTTTAAAATATACTCCATTGATTTGAATCTACAGATAGATATCGTGTCCATATTCCTTGAACATAAGGAACCTGGAACCGTAAAAGAATGAGAGAGAGAGAGGGAGAAAAAAAGAGAGACCGAGAGAATGAGAGAGCGTGAGTGTGTGAGATAGTGGGAGAACTGTAGAGACAAAAGACAGATAAAGACAGAGATATAGAGAGGTAGCGGGTGGGAGATTAAATAAGAAACAGAAATGATGCGTTAGAGCGTTGATACAGGCCTTGAAGATGCAATTTTCTCCGTTCACACTGTGACTGCAGTCAAATATATAATACAGTTTCACCAACATTGAACCGTATTCGTCATTTTCTGTGGTGGGGAATATTCTACATCCATTGCGTCTCTATTGAACAACTATTAATATTTAACAGCAGGCACGAACTAATTTGTTTAATCGTTGTCCTCCCTGTTTTTCATATTGTTTCAAACATATGAATGCCAATCCTTTTCCAGCTATCCTTTGTCTTAAAAGCACAATACCCGAAATTTGCGAGGAGGGCACTAGTCGACTACATCGAATCTAGAGTTTCTTCACTGGTACTTAATTTATTAACCCCGAAAGGATGATAGGCAAAGTCGACCTCGGCGGAATTTGAACTCAGATCGTAGCGATGGACGAAATACTGTTAAGCATTTAGCCCGATGTGCTAACGATTCTGCCACCTCACCGCCGTCCTTTTTCTGCTATCACCCAATATGTAATTTTGCGGAACTAACTTTGAGGAGTGTTGTAAAACTATATCGAACCATCGGGGATTTTAAAATGCATCATCATTTAACGTCGAGACTATACAAACTAGAAATTGGATTGAAAAACGTCCAAAGTGGCCGTCAAAGTATTAGATTACAGAACATGATAATACCGTCTAATCTGTTCGACAGAAATTATGCTTTACGAAAAAAGTTACTCACCAATATGTAGTGGGTAACGAAGATGTTGTGCGCCGTCATGTGGTCCGCCCCGACCAAACTATGGCCACACACACACACACAGAATATCTATAATATAGACAGATATATGTGTGTGAGAACGTGTGTGTTTGCCCCGTTTCTGTGTGTGTGTGTGTGTATTACGTATATATATACATTTTATATCAACAAACGTATATATACAGAGAAATACATACATATATATGCAAATATAAATATATTTATATATATATATAAATATATCTATATATATAAATATATTTATATATATATATATATATA
>NC_069003.1:1865132-1868795 GCF_001194135.2 Octopus bimaculoides | reverse complement strand
TAGCGAAAATCTTGTTTTGGAATCAATATTCTCAGAGATTTTAAAACTAATCAGTTGAATATGCGTATACAAACATTCTCATATTAATCCGTCTCGATGCAAATGTTATTTGAATAGAGTTTAGGGTTATCCTAGAGCATAGTATCATCAAAATGATACAGACTTGTTATTCAAACCTACACGATTTTAATGAAACAGTTCTCCATTTTTTCTTTTAAACTTAAGTATGCGAACAACGAGAGAAACAAATGGAAAACAAGACAAGTAACGTAAAGAACGACACTTCATCAGTTGTCGGCTGTCTATCTACTCCTCATTTCGAGCAATTAACGACAATATGAGGCTTCGAAAGGTAGTTGCTCCCGCGAACCAAGATAATATTTGGTATTTGCGGAGGGTCAAGGCTGGTAACAAAAACAGGATAGTGGAAACATACAATGAACCAAACGAAAAAAAGACATGGAGGGGCGTTAGGGTTTTTCTTTTCATCACGTGATCATCTTTCTTTTCTTTCAGTCTGTCTTACAGACCAGACGCATTCTTATCTGTCTCCTCTTCTGTCTTTTCTCTTGTCAAAGACATTATTCCTCCAGCGTCCGCTACCTTACCTCGTCTGGCCGGACGCCCTCACTGTATGCTTTGGTTTGGTTTGTTGTTTGTCTCTACTGTCCGGTTTTTGTTACCCACCTCCTATCTCCCTTTCAATTCTAGCCTGCTCGCCTGGCCATCGTGGTGGCGTCATTTGAAAGCTAAAACAAAGCAAAAGCGCATTGTGACGAGCGATGTGAAACAACATCTAATGACCTAGTCGGTCATGTAATCACGTGTTATCTTATACGCATGCAGAAAAATTTGTATATATACAAGCACATACACACATATATCTATCTATATATATATACACACACACACGTACAGATACATGCATACATAGACACACACACACACACACACACACACATATAAAGAGAGAGTGACAGAAATAACGAGTGGGATTCAGAAAGAGAGACAGAGACAGAGAAAACTCTAGAGGGAGTGGGGCAATCCGAAAATGGTCTTAGTTCTGAAAAGATCTTAAAACCTAAAGACATGTGACTTCGTATATCAATACGTCACGTATTAGCAGAAAACATTGAAGCTGAACCAGTTTAGTTATCGGTTGGTCCTCACTGTTCTAAATATTAGATGTTTTACCAGCAAGACATTTCGTACAAAGTTTATCAATAAAACGATGATCTGTAGTTACATGTTTATGTGCAATGGAAGGAGGAATAAAACCGTTTTAGACGGAAAAAGCCGCACTAAATTCAGCTAGAATTCAATAAACAAAAAGTACAACTCGGATATGTTATTAATTTTTCACTCTCTAGTTTATCACTTTCTTTTATAAAGCTTTCACAAGGCTGTTATCTTTTTTTTATTGTTTCCCTTCCTCTCTTAGTCGCTCGATCTCGCTTTCATTTTGTTTTTCTTGTGTCTAATTTTATTATTTGTTTGGCTGTTTGTTTGTCTGTTCAATTTATTTATTTCAAATACTACAGTAATAAATGGTGGATTGCATATACATAAACATGTGTGTATGTGTGTATGTTTTTATGTATATATATACATATATATATATATATATATATATTTATTTGTACACACACACATGCATACATATATATACACATGCACAAAGATAAATTCATAAAGACATACATATATACATATACATATAATATGTATGTGTGTGTGTGTGTGTGTGTGTGTGTGTGTGTGTGTGTGTCTGTTTGTTGAGATCACGTGTCAATGTTATCGTTTGCACAAAAATTTTCCCGGAAATGGGCCAATCTCTAAGGAAAGTGTCATAAAATCCGAATAAAATAGCAATTAATGTTTCATTAACAAAGGCAAATGAATTATTAATCACTAATGTGTAACACTCTAGACCTAATTCAGACCAGGACAATACAAAATAGCGTGTTTTTTTTGTTTTTTTTTATGTATTTCTCACTATTAACATATATCAATGTGAAATCTCCTCCACAAAGAGATTTAAGCAAGGCTGGCTTTATTTATTCAGCACAGACCATTTATAGGCAGCTATTGTTTGTACTAAACATAACAGTGACCGCTTTTGTAATACACAAAAATATAATCAATAACAGCTCAGATTTTCCTTCCTTCCTTAATACTATAAATTAATTAGGGCCATTAATGAACATATATTTCGGATATTCTATTCAAATGATGTCTATATTTCTCCTCTTCTTGATCTTCATTTTGATCTATGACAATTTTGTTTTATTTATAACTAGTAACCAGAGATTTCAAGGGTAATTTATACAGTGTTTCAGCTAGACAGGCTAGAAGCAGTGAATAATCCAAACCTTCCTTAGATCGCCATTTTAAAATAAAGAAGGATACTTGCTATAAATAAACTGGCGTCAGTTCCTGCGATATTTTTCATTGAAAAAAGTATTTGTCCGAACTGGAATACCTTTCACCCTTTGTCAGCTTGAACAGTATTTCCATGGGACTAACCCACAGCCACTATTTTGCATCAACAGCTACGGTATAATCCAACACAATACTAATCTCATAAGTTGAACCTAACAAAAATCTCGTAAGTTGAACCTAACAAAAATCTCGTAAGTTGAACCTAACAAAAATCTCGTAAGTTGAACCTAACAAAAATCTCGTAAGTTGAACCTAACAAAAATCTCGTAAGTTGAACCTAACAAAAATCTCGTAAGTTGAACCTAACAAAAATCTCGTAAGTTGAACCTAACAAAAATTTCCATCTCCTCCTGTCCCCACCGCAATTTCTTAATTTGTAACATTTTTTCGAATTTTTATTTTTTATTTATTTATTCATTTATTTATTTGCTACGTAGAAAAATGCCTTTCATCATTTCGGGGTCGATGAAATAAATACCAGAACACTGGGGTCGATGTAATCGACATAACGTCCCCCCATAAAACTGCCGACCTGGTGCCAAATTTGAAGCCATTGGTATCATTAGTATAATCGATATTAATGTCAGCGATGGTAGCTGGAATGGTGAAGACGAGGAAGAAAATTCCGAAGATGACGATGAAGAAGAAGGAGGAGGAGAAGAAGAAGAAGCAGTAACGGCAGCAGCAGAAGCGGCAGAAGAAGAAGAAGAAGAAGAGTGCAAATAACTTAGAAGTAAAAAGATCGAGAAGTATAAGAAGGAATTTAGGAAAATAGAAAAAGAATTACCAGAAAAGGAGCGAACGAAATAGAAATAAAAGAAAGAAATGCTGAAGTAGAAGACGTTTGGAAAAAAGGAAAGAACGGTTTTTGTAAGTGTGAGTGACAAGTGCTGTTAGGGAGAATGATTGATTTGAATAAAAGTGATAAGATAAAGAGTTATTTATGATTCATGTTAATTCTTGCACTGATTAAAAACAGTTAGGGGCTGTTAAGCTGGAGAAGAGGTTGAGAGCGGGGGACAGTGAGAGAGAGAGAGAGAGAGAAAGAGGTGGAAGAGGGAGAGAGAAGAGAGGAAGAGATAGAATCAGAGAGATAGACGTGAAGTATATAGAGTGACAGAGTGAAAGAGGGTATTCTGTTCATACATACATATAAATACACACACACACACACATACACACACACACACACACACACACACACACACACACACACACACA
>NC_069003.1:1863579-1864652 GCF_001194135.2 Octopus bimaculoides | reverse complement strand
ATATATATAAAGGAATAATTTGATATAGGGAGAGAAAATATTGTGTGACATATTGAAATGAAAACAATCAAGAGTTATTAGTAGATATTTAGAGAAAAGAGATTAAGATATATTGGAATAGGATTCAAGAGAAAGAGAGAGAGACAAATGGAGAAGGAGAGAATGGGAGAGAGAGAGAGGTAAAATCTGTGATTGGATTAAAGAGAGAAAGAGAGCGAAAACTGTCACAGAATTACGGATTGATAGAGAGAGAGAGAGGACGGAGAGGGACAAAGAGAGCGAGTAGACGAAGAGAGAGAAAGTGAAAGAAAGTTTGAGGGAGAGACAGACAGACAGACAGACAGATAGAGAGAGACAGACAGACAGACAGACAGAGAGAGATACAGAGAGAGAGAGATAGAGAGAGAGAGAGAGAGAGAGAGAGAGAGATCAGCGATAACAGAATTGTAGAGAAAATTAGAGTGAGAAAGAAACCGTTGGTTGCGAACTGAAAGATATATATATATATATAAAGATATATATAAAGAGAGAGAGAGAGAGAGAGAGAGAGAGAGAGAGAAACGAGTAAAACACTGTGGAGACAAAATGGCGACATAAATCATTGGAAAATAAGGTTGGGAAAAGATGTTTTACAAGGCGAATATTGGACAGTGAATATATAAATGACAAATGTGATTGTTGAGACAAAGATAGGAATAAGAACGGTAATAAATATAAAGCAAAAACAGAAAAAAAGAAACCTGAACAAGAACAAAAAAAAAGGGGTGTATGAAGCAAGAATAAAAGTAACGTATAACAATGTTGAGTTGCGATGGAGGAAAATGAATAAAATATATACATGGAGTGTAAGAATGGGGCAGAGATAATTGAAAGCAGGAGGCCAACAGCGAGTATTGCGTTAATGTTTATACATAAATCTATAGGAATGGATGGATAGGTGTGCGTGTGTGTGTGCATGTGTGCATGCAGATATGTGCATGTATGTGTATACACACATACATACATAATTATATGCACACATAGATACTTACACACACACACACACACACACACACGCACATATCTATATATAT
>NC_069003.1:1860845-1863294 GCF_001194135.2 Octopus bimaculoides | reverse complement strand
ACACACACACACACACACACACACACACACACACACACATATATATATTTATATATATATATATTTATATATATATATATATATATGTATATATATATATATATATATATATATATACATGCAGAGAGCGAGAAAGAAAGAAAGAAAGAAAGGGTAGGTCAGGCAGGTAGACGGTGAAAATGTATATATACGGAATTAATATTCCGCACATATGCACAGACATGAAGATTAGTCTTATAAATAAGAATAAGAAGACAAGTTAAAATTAATTTAGCGAATGATAAGCATTCATAGTAAGGTAGCCTGTTGATTGTTTACAACGTGGCTTTTCCACCACAAGACCAGTTTTACAAATAAATAGATTAGTGAATAAGTTTATAACGAACGTAGGCAAGAGCTATCGTAGATAATATATAATTAAATGGTGAATTTAAAACAATACCTCGGGAATGAGAAATAATATGTTTTTAGTAACGATCTTTTAAGTGAAAATGCAGAAGAAATTCTCAAGTCATTCAGCTTTGTATGAAATGCCTGGCAACAGAAAAGCTGGAATAAAGTGTAAAATTGTAGTCTGTTATTGCCAGTCGCGATCAGGTGGAACAAATATCAGAGATCACTTCATCCAGGTCTCTAATGACTTTGTCAATTTGCCGACTGCAATGTTATGTGTGCCGTTTTGGGCCGGAGTTAATGCTTGCGGTTTCCAGGCTGCTTCTGGGTTTGTCGATAGTTTAGTTGTCGTAATACGTGGACAGATACTGAAGAAAATGTTGACAGAAAACTAACAATTTTAAGGAAAGGGAGAACGTCGGTTACATGGTGATCTCCATATATATATATATATCATGGTCTGTCCCCGTTAAAATTTGAATACTGGCGGAATTTGAATTCAGAGCTAAACATAATCGATTCAGAAATAACGAGAAGTATTTCGTCCGAAACTCTAGCAATTCTGTCAAGTTGCTGCCGTAAGTACCAAAAAATAACCCCTTCTACTTTACGCGCAAGACCTGAAATATCAGGGGAGCGGGCTAGTTGATTACGTCGTCTCCAGGGCTCAACTGCTATTTGTTTCATCCATTCCGAAAGGATCAAACTTGGAGAGGTTTTGATAAATGGAAATATCAATGCAAAATTTCAGATTGGAACATTACTCTATGCAAAAATTGTAACCGTTTGATATGATTACACAAATGAATTCGGTGAGCTGGCAGAATGATTAGCAGACCGCGCTAGCTGCTTAGCCGTATTATGTCTGTCTTTATGGACCGAGTTCAAATTCCGCCGAGGTCAACTTCGCATTTCATCACTTAGTTTCCATAAGAACCAGTGAATTCGATGTAATCGTCTTATTTCCTTGCTTGGAAGTTTCTGGTCAGCATTGTATCAAACTTGGAAACCAATATTATTACATAAATTTTCTTCAGCTTGTGTTTCGATGTTCGGAAGTCAATTGCGGTTGAAAATGTTCAACTAAACGAACACCACAGGCCCCCATCGCACGAATATACACCAACAGGCACTCACCAATAAATATGCATGGCAATCAAACTCCAACAAACTGAAAGGGTGGGCGCAAAGAAAAACACACGCACACATATGCATATATATATGCATAGTAACAGATAGATATAAATATATATACATACATACATATATATATATATATATATATATATATATACACATACATATGTCTATGAGCGTATGCACGTGCAAAGAGAAAGACAGACAGACAGAGAGAGAGGTGCATAAATACATACATGCAGCCTTATTTATGTATTTGCATGTGTGCATGTATATACAACCAATCTCTATACACACGCACGTGCTCAAACGCAAACACACCCTTATACACACACACACACGTGCAAACACACAAAGACACAATCTCTCACGGAAGCACCGACACATACGAACACGTATATTTTAACCACATCTGAAACCACGCAAAGTGCACCGATATAACTAATTTGGACCGAACCGTCTGCGTTTTAATGTTTCATTTTCGTTAAGCATTAGCGAAGAGTTGCAAGTAAAGTTCAGCTAGGCACCAACTGCAACCAAATGCGAAGTCTCTTGTGGTTGATGAGGCACAAAATTGGTTAGAAATATGGCAACGTCTTTCTAAGTTTAAACTTTTACCGATTTCTCGGCGGGTAATCGGTGGGAATTTGGTAGGATTGTGTTAAATTATGCATGTATCAAGCGATTACGCTTGTTTCTGCACCATTAATTTGTACATAACTGCACATACACACAGACATATATACAATCGTACACACATATACACGTATACATGAGTGTGTGAATGCATGTGCGTGTGTGTTAATGTGCTTGTGTACTTAGCAATGCACTCATATATACCCACTTCTACACACGTGTTCGTGAGTATATATGCATATTATTCCCACTTATCTCTTTCCATATATATATGAATATATAC
>NC_069003.1:1851432-1860372 GCF_001194135.2 Octopus bimaculoides | reverse complement strand
ATATATATATATATATATATATATATATATATATATATATATATATATATGTATATATGTATATATATATATATATGTATATATATAGAGAGAGAGGGAGAGAAGGAGAGAAGGGGAGAGAGAGAGAGAGAGAGACAGACAGAGACTGATAGCGAAATAGATAGACAGATAGACAGATGTACCTATTTAAGTATGATTCTTCAAAGCTCTAGAGTAGTTTTCGTTTCTATACATGCGCATGCCACTGAAAATGCCAATTGGTTTTGCTTAATATTTTCTAGTGTAGCCAAAGCCCAGTAGTTTTGAGGGGCGGGATTGGAATATTGTATGGCCCGCAAATATTTATCTTATCTATCCCCAAAATTTTTGAACACAAATTTAACACAGCACGATTTGAAACCAAGACGTAAATCACTTGAAGTGATTCAATAAGCTTTGTAATGGTGACTGATACCAAAGACACCCAGAGTAATTTGCGGAATTGTAACGCTTTTGTCCCCATCTATTTTGCCTTCCACACCAATAACTATTTCACATAAATGTTCTTTTGAATTATCCTAATCGTCCCATTGCAACCTTAATTCCTCGCTTGATTTATGTCTCATAATAATATGGGAAGAAGCTTTGAATGTCGTCTTCGAAGGCTGAAATGTGTGATTTAGAAGGAGAAGTTGCTGCCATTTCTAGCAGACTCAGGTGTATTGTAGAATCTATCTTCCTGGTTCATCATTTCCCTATAATTTAATTCTTGTTACACACACTGTATAAAATGCCGTCGTAGTCATATATTTCTTCACCTGGAACATAGTTTATTTCTCACGGCAATATGTATTCCAATATTCATAATAAACTAATATTCTAATATCCCAGTAATCCTGTATTTCAAGAAATCTAGCTCCTGGCAATAGTGATGGGTTAATTGGCTTGTCAATCAATGAACGGAACGTCTATTTCTGTCTCTCTCTGAGACATTGTTATATAAAATATCAATAATTTTATCGAAAATATGGATGAAAATCATAAAAATAACAGCAGCACAACAATCATTTCTTCAGCCGTGAAACGTTGCTGTGTAGGATCAACCCTGATCGCTATGGAAGTTTGCGTTTCAAATAAAACAAAATAACATGGGGGATATAAAGATTCGGGACGGGATAGAGAAGGACTCATTCTCTGTCAACAGCAAGGGGGGAAATTTGAATATAACAAAGTGTACAGAGCTAAAATATTTTATTAAAATGTTGCCCATTGTAAGGAAAAATGCACATTAATTTAATGTTAAATTCTGTCAAATGAGGCAGAAAGAAACGTATGCGAATTATGAAATGGTTAGAATACTTTGAAAAGGGAATTTTGGAAATGCAGTGAAGAATGAATTGTCTATTGTTGGAAATTTTAAATTCATTAAACATACTCGGTATGTTTAATCCTATGTATTACGCATTTTTATGCTTCTCATTTATATGTCATATTATTTACGAATTCATAATGTACAGGTAAACACATAAACACACACATATATTCACTCACAGCTACACACACACACATATATATGTATATGCCATTATCGCACACACATAAGCGTGTGGTGTGAGCGTGTGCGCTTGTTTTGCGCACAAAAATACTTGCACTATTATACCAAACTGTTTGCCAACCCACTGGCATCTAAATCCCCACCACCCCACAAACTCAAGGGTTCCTATCTTCCACTAACCAATATCTTTTCCGTCTCTGTCGTTCTACTTCGCTCTCCGCCACCAGTCTCGCTATTTCCCAACTTTCTCTCCGACCTTCCTCATACCGCTGCAATCCCATACAGGTGAAAACTTCTTTACTCTTTGTACTCTTTCGTTCAGTAAATACAATGAAAATCTTCACGCTTTCCCTCAGAAAAAATTTTATCTGAAACGTTTCGTAAACAATTCACCCAAAGGCAAAGGAGCTTTGAAAACATTCATTATATTAAGCATTTATGAAAAATATGTGTGCCTGTGCATATATATATATATATATATATATATATATATATATATATATATGTATGTATGTATATATTCATATATATGACTAGATACATATATACATGCATATGGGTGAACTGTGCGAAAGTGGCAAGAGTTATTTGTCAATGCCATGAAGTATAGAATGATGAAAACGTAGAAGCGACTACTTTTCTATACTCTATTAGCTTAACACTTGAAAAGAAGTGAAATACTTACAACGCTTCGTAAATTAGGACTTTATCAGAGGAAAAACCATAAGAGGAAAGCCAAAGAAGTTAAATAGAGGAGAGAAAATCGAGTGACGTGTTAGGGACCATGTGATAATGCGATTCAGTGTAGAGATCTGAGAAGAGGAAACAGTGAATAGATATATAAGCGTGTTTGTGGTTATAGATAAGCATATGTGGGGCTTTAGTCCGTTTGTGGCTTTCGGCGAGGTATGTATATGTGTAAATGTGCGGAAAAATAATGCCGTAGGTGCGTGGGGTGATGTCGGATGTGGTGTATTGACGTGTGCCAGTGCGTAAATTGGCAATTTGTGAGCGAGGAAAATCTGAAATTGAATAAGTGGTAACGATTACGAGTGTGAGTAAAAAGGGAAGGGCTTAGATGTAGAGGTTGAGAAATATGTGATGTGTAAGTATGTGAAGTGCTGCTTCGTGACATGTCAGGAACAACAGAAGCGAAAAGGAGAGGAAAATATACAAGTTCAACTATGGAAGAGAAATGAAAGACAAATATGACACAAGATGAAGTCAATCGAATCTTACCATCTCACTCCTTCCTTTCATCTATATTTTCTGTTTCTCACTCATCGTAGTCATTGCTTCTGATGAAAAGTTAACGTCCGAAATATTAAGATCCCCTGTCTTCCTTTTATATATATATATATTTTTTATTAACCATTGCATTTTCACTCTCTCTCTCTCCCTGAAAATAACACACTCACCCTCTCTTTCTCTCTCTCGATATATACATACATTCATATACATACACCCCCACACACAAGTATATATATACATACATATGTATATACACATACATACACACACATATGCCTATATATATATATATATATATATATATATATATATATATATATATATACGCACATATATATATCTATAGATAAATGACTATAGATGTACCTATAGATGTACCTGTAGATTTATAAATATATAGAGAAGAATTATACACATACAGGCTTATACACATTCTAGGTTATTTCTTCAATTGTCATTTTATTCGTTATGTTATATACCATTACATATCCACTCTGAAATCAAATATATTCTATTACATTAAGCTCTTTACCAAACTTAGAATGAGGAAATATTCTCTTTATATTAATGTGACATATACTCCTATAGCTCTTATAATAACCTCGTTTTTATATATGAATTCCGGAGATGGACCGATTGAGAGAAGTGTTTAACTCCATTTCTCGCTCAACTATTGTGTTTGAAGCTAATAATCCTCTTGCACTACATTATATATATGAGCTGATGATTCATTTGTTTTCATTGTTTATGGAATTTATCACGGTATCTCCGCTAGAAATATAGATCCATATCCATGGGAAATTTATAGAATATAGTTGTTTTAATGTGTATATTCAATGCTTTATTTTCACATAATATTTCAGTTAAATTATTTTAAACATTATTATATTATCTCATTGAAAATGAATTGTTTTATTTCTTTGAACTGTTTACAAATATTTGCTCAAAGGTATATTCTCGTTATATACGTGGAATATTTGCGTTTATTGCTGTTATAATATCCATTCTCTTAACGTTAAACTCCAAAGTTCAAGCTCTTTAGAGATTTACACAGAGATGCAAGATTTTGGTTCTAGTTTGTGGGAATACCAGAATATATTACAACAGTAACATTCTTGCTTGATTTTCTCTATCCATTCCACCTGGTGGCGTTGTCGAAGTATAGCAGCTTAATATTTATCCGCACTCTACATTACTTGTCTCTTAACCATTTCAGAAATGATTCCTCAATATTTTCCATAACTGATTCTACCCTATATACACACTGCATTGAATTCCGTTTTGTTTTCTTAACCAAAGAACAAAGTAATATTTGTCATAATGTCTCGATATTCCTCAAAAAGGAATGACTACGCAGCACGTATTCTTTACACACACGCTGTCTATCTGTTTTCTCTCTCACATGGACAAAGTGGAATATTTTACAAGTTCTTTCACCAGTCACTTGTTTCAGTAAGTCTTCTAAAGTGAAATCCTATAGACAGAGACTATGCTGAAATCTGTCGGATCGATTATATTGAGTTACCACACCTAAATCAACACACATGATTATACAGATTAATGTGCTTCACTGCTAACCCTCATCTTCCCAAAACAAACGCCTAAAATCTCCCAAATAACACCAACAGCGAATACAAGTCGCGGGGGTGTGAATACACGCCAAAACCGGCTGCTAAGAAGGGACGTGGGGAGAAATACAGACACGAGGACACACATTCAAACACACACACACATACACACACACACACACACACACACATATATATATATATATATATATATATATATATATATATATATATATATATATATATATATATATAATACAATAGACTACTTTCAGTTTCCTTCCAACGAATTCACTCACAAGTGTTTGGTCGGCCCGAGGCTATAGTTGAATACACTTGCTCAAGGTTCCATGCAGTGGGACTGAACCCCCGGAACCATGAGATTAAGAAGCAAGATTCATACAATACGGCCACGGCTGGACCTAATTTATTTCATTTTCCTTTCTCTGCAACAAACCCAAAATAACGCCCGCCATCCATGTCACTCCTACAAAAGTTTGTTAAACAGGGTACAGGACAAGTTTTATTGAAGTACGTGTATAGAATGTTATATAAAGACATTTTTTTCCGACGTCCACAACTAATATCTGGGTGAATTTGTTAGTATTTTTCTTGTAATTTTCCTCACCGGTGTTGCTTCAAATTTTCGGAGAAGCTAGTGTTATGAGAACGCTGGAATGCTATACCTCGAAACCTATTGACTTGAAATTCTTCTACATTCAAAATCAGATATTAATTAAATTCAGAAGAGCAATATAATAATATTAGTGATAGGAATAAATATTACATATATAAGTCGAAAAATTTATATATATTTACAAAATAATCATTCTTACGTTAAAAACATACTCACACACTTACATATCAATATATACTCACATATATAAATATGTAGAAACACACACACACACACACACACACACACACACACACACACACACACACACACACACATGTGGAAGATAGTGTGTGCTTCTATGAAAGTATCATTTTCGAACACACACTAAAAGTATCACAAACATACATGCATATTCATATAAGTATACATATACACGTGGGCGGGCTCACTCGACACTCATCTATTTTTTATGCCTTCATAGATATTCATCTTTGAAGGTGATTTTCTAATTACATTATCTCCGAAGTTAAAACGCACATACATACATAAATACATGTGTATGTATGTATATATATGTATATATATGCGTGTATATATACACACACACACATATATATATATATATATATATATATATTGCAGATATATATAAATATATATATATATATATATATATATATATTGCAGATATATATAAATATATATATATATATATATATATATATATATATAATGAGCGTGTGTGTATGTGCGTGATCTGTGTATATATGTATATATAAATGTATATAAATATATAATTATGTATGCATATAAATATATTCATATATATATATATATATATATATATATAAACATATACATATATTCATATATATCTGTGTGTGTGTGTGTGTGTGTGTGCGCGCGCATGTGAGTGATCTTATATTCATGATTGTATGCTCGCGTGTGTACGTATTTGATTTGAGACACATACCACCATAAAAACATACTGAAAACTCTTCTCAGTCACACACACATAAACAGACGAATTGACGCATTCCAACTAACGCACACACACACACACACACACACACGCACACACACACACACACACACACATGCAAGCCTTCCTTTATACATACGTCCACACATACATTCACACAAACACAAACGTGTATAAGCATAGACACAACAAATCACATTGTCATACAATAAAGTTTCACATCGAAATATTCTATTTTCAGCACACAAATGTCCCTTCTTCATTCTAATTTTTCTTTAACAATATTTAAACATTTTTGCATTCTTCTATTTCTTCCCTTTTCTTTCTTTTTTTTTTTTTTACCTAATCTTATTTCATCTTCTTATCCAACTTCTTCACCTCTCTATCTTTTTTATCTCATGTCAGCATCTTCCTTTCTCTCCGCATCATGCTTTATTTTACAAAGCTATTTTTTTTTTGCTATTATTATTCTTCACATGTGTTTCAATTCCAAAGTATGTCCTTAATTTAATTCCTCCCATTATGCGTTTTTGCATTTTAAAGATTACACATGCATACACACAGACACATATATACGCATATGTATTTATATACTTGTGTATATATATATATATATATATATATATATAATCATTAATGACAGAAGCTGTAGTCATTCCAAAAGGAAATATTTTCTTACAATATCCTTCAATACTCTGTTATCAACTTAGAGAGAATATCTCATATTTAGTCGTATTGCATAAAGGCAATCGTGTTTGTATCATTGAGAGCCGAGAATCGTCAGCTACACCTGCTGGAACTGAAATATCATGTGATTTCGCCCCATTTGGAGCCTCTCAGTGGCAGACGTCCCGTGGCGACATAACAGCGTAATCTCACTGTCAGTGATGTATTGAATATCAATACCTTGTCTGCTACTGGTGTCCCAAATAACCAGCAGGATAATTAAAATGTAGTTAACAACAACTATGTATATTATGTTAGATATAACGATTGCCTTTTCCTATTAGTGTATCTTCTGCTTCTCTTAATAATTTTATAATGATCCGCTTTAAAAAATGAAAATAAGTGCAGCAGTTCGATTAAAGATTTTTAAGGTGGTGCCGCAGCATGAACGCAGTTTCACGGCTTAAACAAGCACAAGTAAGAAATAAAGATGGACAGGCTTATGATTTAGTGGAAGCAAGTTTGCTTTTCAAGAAAATGGTTCCCTGTTGAGCCCCACTGAGTGAAACCTGGGGCAAATGCCTTCTTCTATAGCCTCCGGCCATCAAAATGCATTCCGAGTGGCTTTAGTAGACGGAAAGTGAAAGAAGCCTCCCGCATATATATATATATATATATATATATATATATATATAAACAGTGGTTATTTTGGGGCTGGTGCGTAAGGCTCAAGGTCGTCAATGCGATGCCTGTCGGATTGTTGTGTCCTTCAGCAAGACACTTTATTTCACATCGCTCCAGTTCACTCGACAAGCCAAAGAGGATCAGCCTTGTCGCATTCTGTTTCACACTTAACCCCCCCCCTCTCCCCCGTGAACCACGTTAAGAGTGCACGTGTCTGTGGAGCGTTCTGCCACTTGTTCATTAATTTCAGGAGTAGGCTGTCCTGTTCATCGGAATAACTGAAACCCTCTTCGTCGTGACCGACCGAGACCCACTCTTATGTGCATGTGTGTGTGTGTATGTATGTATGTATGTGTGAGTGTGTGTGTGTTAAGACGTATGGAAAGTGCATTTTATGTATACATACATAGAAGCATATATCCACCACTTTTGATACGCACTTACGTATGTGTGTGTTTTATGTACGCATTTTATATATGCACACGTGCACACACACAAATACACACACATATATTTACAAAAACATGCATACATACTCACGCACACACACACACACGCACACATACACATATATATATGTATGTATAAACGCATATATGAGCATATCGATTTTACTTACACCAACAACTAACTTTTAATAACATAAAACCACCTTATACATGTGTTCATAAATATTTAAATGCTGCAAACCACAGTTGGGAAACTTGAATGATGTGTTTCTGTTTACCAGTATTCTACTTAAAATATCTCCAGCGTTAAAAATTTATACTTCAATATATTTTGAACAATTTACATATTCTTGCTTTTATGCGGCCGCTGGCAGCTTTCCCACGCTGGCTAATTAACGGATAGATCTTGCACAGAATTATTATATATAGTTTGTAAAGAGACTGTTTCTCTGTCTTACGTTCCTTTTGTTTGATAATATCGAGCTAGCGGAATCGTTGGAGCGATGCACGAAATGCTTCGTGGTATATCTTCCGGCTCACTTGTTTCTGAGTTCAAATCCCGCTGGGGACAGATTTACCTTTCATCTTTTCAGGTTCCATAAAGTAAAGTATTAGTCAAGTACTGTAGAGGTGCAATGGCCCAGTGGTTGGGACGGCGAACTCGCGGTCGTAGGATCGCGGTTTCGATTTCCAGATTCCAACAGAAAAATTCAGATTCACCAATGGGATATATATATGGAAACCAAAACAAATATGTAACTGTTGCTTGCAGGATAGACGCAATACTAGCTTCATTCCACCAAATCGACCAATTCCGAAGCTGACATGTCGTTACTGAAATGGCAATCACCTCATTATCTTAACTTCTTAAGTAACAGAAAATTACTATATCCAGCTGTCACGTGGTTTCCAGACAATGATCCGACTCTTAATTCTCTTCTCTTAAATGAGTCAGTCGTGGTGGATTCTCAATTGCCTCTCCTTTTGGTTTAGACTTGGTCTCATCTCCCAACCGAGATGTTGTTTTAACTTCTATGGAAGCATAGTTATTTCTTAGAAATCAGAATTCACGTTGAATGCTTTTCACTGCATGTGAATACACAAAAACACACACACACACATACATACATATGTATGTATATATATACATGCATGTATACACACACACACACACACACACACACATA
>NC_069003.1:1850321-1851322 GCF_001194135.2 Octopus bimaculoides | reverse complement strand
TATATATATATATACACTCATCAGCACCGTATGAAATATACACTTATGTAAGTGAGTATGTAAACACCCACACATATATATAACCATATATGTATGTATAGTTGTGCCTCCTTGCGTGTGTATACGTGTGTGTACGTGTGTGTGTGTATTTGTACGCGTATGTGTGCATGTATGGGTGTGTGTTTACGTACATTGCATTTTACAGGTGAACGTTTTCGACATATTCTTGTTTGACGTCAGACAGTATCTCACATTCTGGCATCGACCTGAAAGAAGTGTAACGCCATGTAGTCAATGGTAACACGATACCAATTAGATTATGAACCAATTGATTGATTTAGACAATAATAATTACATTTCAACACAAGCTGAGGGGAATTCTTCTCGAAAATGCAGCACATATTGGCAGCATATGAACACACAGCTACATCCAAAATCTCTCGTACCCATCCACACACACACTTATATAAACGCTTGTACACACACCCCGGTTTGCGTTGCGTACACACATACACATGCTCACAGTCACTGGCGCAACAACCTATATAAGGTGTGCAGTTGAAGATATACATATATATATATTATATGCATATACATATATATACACACACGCTCGCGCACACACACTCACGCACAGACGCACACACATATATATACATTCATACATACATCTGTTATATATGTCTACATATGCAGATACATTAAAAGATGTATATGTTTATGTTTTAATATAAATATATATGTATTCGTACACACACGCACATATATATAGGTCTATATAGGCATATGTGTGCGTGCGTGCGTGCAAGAGTGTATCTATTCTTATATATACACACACACACATATATCTAATTATACATATACTTACATATGTGTATAGATACGGCAATATATTTACAAATATGGGTATATACAAATATATATATGTATATATATATATATATATATATGTATATATATGTATATATATATATATATATGTATATATATATATATATATG
>NC_069003.1:1845480-1850304 GCF_001194135.2 Octopus bimaculoides | reverse complement strand
ATATATATATATATATATATATATATATATATATATATATATATATATATATACATATATATACATATATATATATATATATACATATATATATTTGTATATACCCATATTTGTAAATATATTGCCGTATCTATACACATATGTAAGTATATGCATAATTAGATATATGTGTGTGTGTGTATATATATATATATATTTATATTTATATATTTATATATTTATATATTTGATCCTTTATATTGAACACTCAATATTTCATCTACATTCAATACTTTATTTCATGGTGCCATCCATTTTTATTTTATTTTATATTATATATTGTATATTATATTATATATTGTATATTCCATATTCTATACCCCACATTAGTTCTGCAGGAATATAAATAAAACATAAAAAACAGACAGTGTTGGAACTCTTTTAAGCAAAATTATATATATATATATATATGTATATATATATAGATAGATAGATAGATATGGATTCATCCACATATACGTCCACGTTCTTGTAGTTTTATAGCATTCCACGGAAATGTGTATCAAAGTGTTTATGCATTTGTGTATTCTGTGTCTGCTTTTGTTTGCCAGTCTGGTCAATTGCACGATATGTATTAAACAAAGGCAACATCTGCAGCGCGCCCGAGTACTGAAACACTGTAACGACATTTTGTTGTTTTGTCGACGATTCAATAATAGATAAAAGACAAATTTCTGTATTACTTTGCAGAGAATATTAAAACAATTGAATCTATAACTGTGTATCTTGGAATAAATCTATCTACATACATAAAAATGCTGTATATTTACACAAATATGCGATACGCGTGTATGCAATTGTTTGTGTGTGTCTATGCGCGTGTATTGTACGCACAAATGAGTGAAGTTGTTTGAATCTTTTGTTCATTATTTCTTCTTTTCTGTAAGATGGTAATGTGGTATGACTAGGAAGTGGTTCCTGTACCCGTTCGTTGGATGGTAATTCATCAGAGATGTCGGTGATTGATTAGTTAAACAATTTTTGTCTTTATCGAAGCTGGAAACTGTGATTAAACTGAAGTGGTGCTAGGACGTCTTGCTTCCGGTGCTGCCGCTTCTGTTGCTGCTTTTACCGTTCAATGTGACTTACGCTCGCGCGTACACACACTCACACACCCAAACACACACACACACACACACACACTCTCTCTTTCTCTCTCTCTCTCTCTCTCTCTCTCTCTCTCTCTCTCTCTCTCTCTCTCTCTCTCTCTCTCTCTCTCTCTCTCTCTTTCGCTTTCTCTCACTCTTACACGACTTTTCTCCCTCACTCCCTCATTATCTATTTATCTCTCTCTTTCCTTTACTCTCTCTCTTTTTTTTTAATTATTAAGTGAAGTGAAACTATGGCTTTCTGCATTGCATTACAAGTCTAATCACTTATCTTTTTCCATACACAGGGGGATTACTCTTCTAAACCAATATCTCTGTTTTCTTTGGGTATTGTATTTTCTTTGGGAAAGGGGGCTTACATCGACCTCCAGTGCGTAACTAGTTCTTAACTAGGATAAAAAGTAAAGTCGACCTCGGCGGTGATTGAACTCAGAACGTAGCGGCAGACGAAATAACGTTAAGCAGTTCGTTCGGTGTGCTAATGATTCTGCCAGCTCACTACCTTAATGGTTATAATAATGGTAATAATAATAATAATAATTATTATTATTATTATTATTAACAACAACAATTATTATAACAACAACAGGTAATATTCACGTTGAGTTACTAAAAATTGAACTAACATAGTAGTTAAACCAAGCTAAACTGCTTCCACTTAAATATCACAATTGTTACTACCCCTACCCTACCATTACCACCACTCTTTGCACAGTATACACAAAACCCAATCAACTGTAGGCATTCTGAGATTTTTTCTACGCAAGGGAACCCCATGGAATTGAACGAAAATATTCGGAGCGCAAACTTTATCATCACAATGCAATAAATAAACATTAAGATAACATTGCAGAAGCATATATTGTGCGAATCCGCTTTTAGTGTTCACAGAAGTTAAGAAAAAAAATTCAACTTCCTTTGCGAAATATAAGACGTCAGTGGCATGGAAGTGTCTTAATATTTTGAATTATGGATGTTACTTTTAAAGGCTTCGATATTCTGTCTGTTTTTAAATTTATTTGCTTTCTTCTTTTCTTTTCTTATTTATTCGTTTATTATTTTTTTTTTCTTAAGTACTGTTTTTATTTCACAAATATTTAGCTAGGAATCGCATTAACACTTTTTAACAATTGCGCTTAGAGTACGGTATTCCATTAATAATGCAATCCGAATTTTTTTTTTTTTTTGTTAGTTCCATTTTTTTTTTTTTTTTAACGTAAAAACACTCATAAATATCTACTTAATGTTCCCGTGAAAGATTGCTTAAGTATCACGCGTCTACAAATGGGTTTTTAACCCAAATTTGCCTTACAATTTCAGCTGGAAAATTCACTATAACTGATTTACACTTATGACGCAAATGTTGCAAAATTCAAAGCCTTTCTATCATAGGGAAATTTTGATTACGTATTTTCATCTTTTACTTGCTTCGATCATTTCACTGCGACGATGCTAGGGAACGACCACGAAGAATTTTAGTCGAACGATGTTGTTTTTGGCACTCCGTCGCTTACGACGTCAAGGGTTCCTGTTGATTCAATCAACGGAACAGCCTGCTCGTGAAATTAACGTGCAAGTGGCTGAGCACTCCACAGACACGTAACCTTAACGTAGTTCTCGGGGATATTCAGCGTGACGCGATGTGACAAGGCTGATCCTTTGAATTACAGGCACAACAGAAAGAGGAAGAAGGAGTGAGAGAAATTGTGGTGAAAGAGTACAGCAGGGTTCACCACCATCCCCTACCGGAGCCTCGTGGATCTTTAGGTGTTTTCGCTCAATAAACACTCACAACGCCCGGTCTGGGAATCGAAACCGCGATCCTATGACGGCGAGTCCGCTGCCCTAACCACTGGGCCATTGCGCCTCCACAGTCGAACGATAAGACTCCAATAATTATCATTTTTAAGACTGGTACTCATTCTATCGGTTTCTTTTGCCAAACCATCAACTTACGAAGAAACGAACACATCAATGTTAACTCTGAGTATAGCGACGGGCGAAACACCGCTAGGCATTTCGTTCAGCTTAATGATGATGATGATGATTATGAGAATGCTGATGATGATGAACATAAGAGACTGAACAATATGGCGTCAAATTGGAAGAAACATTTGAGCGTAAAATGAAAATTACGTGTAGTATTTGTTCTAGTCAAACACACTTTTGAACTGGAATTCCGAGATGAACTTCGACTTTCACAACGAAAGAGACAATAGAATATACACAACAGGCGGAATAGTTAGAGCGGAGGAACATGATACCTTGAACCATTTGTTCTGGCTGTTTCCGTTTTGAATTCTTTTATGGAAGAATAAATCCGTGTCCCAGTTTAGCACACCCACTTGATCCTTTGCTAACTTTACTGACAATTAAGTTCCGTAGAAGAGTTCAGAATACCTCATTGGTTTTAGAATAACTTTCTCACTTCTTTTGGTTCAGTTTCGGAGAGCATGAAATATATGATCAAGACGCCTCAATTACTTCATCAATTAAGCAGTAAAACATAATTTCTCGCACTCTTCCAGTAAGTGAAATCCTATTGGGAAAGTCTATACATGATTGACTGGACAGTACTTGAGTTATTTCATTGAATAAATTCCATTGACCATAAGAAGAGAGAATCTATTCTGTAGAATCAAAATTCGGATTATAGCCGTATGTACAAGGATACTGAGAAACGGACATAAAAATATTTGTTAAGCATTTAGTCCGGTTCTTTAACGATTCTTCCGCCTCAGCAAACCAACCAAAGCAGTAAACCTGAAATCGATATTAACTGTTGTCAATACATTTACGATGTTTGCTCGCTGTGTTGTAATGTTTTTAGATAATACAAAAAAACAAAACAAAAGCAACAAGAAAGAAGGGAAAATTTCGAGAAAGCATCAGCTACAACAATACATGTGCTACAGTCGTTGTAATCATGAACTTCTAACGCAACAACTACTACAACCGGAACAACAATGACAAAAACAAAAACAATGACAATCTACAAAATTGATATCTTAATTACGAAAACCGTGCCCGCATCGATACCAAGTGTAGTAGTAGTAGTAGTAGTAATGAAGATGATGTGGAGGAGAGGTAGCGAACAAGGAGTCTGTTTAGGGTAAGTATAGTGATTTATCTTATTGACCACAAGGGCGCAAAATCTTCAGGACAACTCAAAGAAGGTTTGAAAACTCCCAAACAATTCAACGAAGTAGTGAAGTTTATTTGGAATAAAAAGGCGTCAAGAAAGACGAAGAGTAAAAATAAATTTATATCTTAACTCCAAAAACAATGCCCATCTAGGGAAACATAAGATGATTCAGAGGGGACCCTACACAAAGGTCCTTATTCAGACCCAAAGCAACAAATGTGCCCTCCTCCATTGGATTTTGTCTTACTTTAAAAAAAAAAATTGCTTGGTTCAATCAGCTTCTCAAATACGATAGATAGATTAGTTCTAGACTCGTGCTTCTTTTTACCGACGACGGAGAGAAAATATCTGATAAAATCCGTGGAAAAATCCACACTTTATAAATATATTCTAAATTTTACGTTTTATGGCAATTGATAGATTCACATAACAATGCTTGTGTAGTACTTCCTTGTTCAATACCTCATTCTACACATGTTTCGTAACTCATTTTTCTTTCATCATCTTATTTTTTTTTTTACCCTCACTCTC
>NC_069003.1:1841657-1844986 GCF_001194135.2 Octopus bimaculoides | reverse complement strand
TATATATATATATATATATATATATATACATATATATGTATGTATGTATGTATGTATATGTATATATACATACATGTTGCGATAATATAACGCTGATAATCAGTATTTCTTGTGTTTTGACGAATGGCGAATACGCAGTTTTAGTAAGTAAAAGGTCAGGTTTGTATATCAGAGCGTCTGACCTTTCTACCGCTTTTATTTGTTTTTAGAATTGATAATGTTAAACGTGAAAGCCATTGTAGAAGTTTTGCCCAAGTGAAGGTGTTGGCAGTATAAGTTTGGACTTTCCAGAGATCACACCAGAATATTGTTATTGTTCATGGTGAAGGTGCTGGTAGTGGTTACGATAATGATGTTTGTGGAGGCTGTTTTGTTTGTTTCTTTTAAGATTTCCTCTTGATCTTCAATCGTCCGGATGTCATGAATATGATTTATAAAAAAAATGGAAGTGAGCCATTGTATAGAATCTTTTTGAATGTATTTACGGTGGTCATCGAATAAAAAACAGAGTCGGTAAAAACAGTCAACTCACATACCTTGATTACTTCTCTTGAGGTTAGGATTTCAAAACTCCGTAGAAAAGCGCTTTGCATTTTTTAATTTTTATCGTTACGAGAGTATTGTAGTTCGCTTGAAGCATTGTGTATTGTTTGTAAAGAATAAAAAGTTTAGGAAGGTATAACAATGCAATATAGAACAAAAAATGGACTGTATACCTGTTGTCCGATATTTCGGAATTACAATTCCTTCTTCAGATCTTATTTGCTGGAGTCTCTGCTATAAACTATAGACTATTATCTTTACATACATACAGATGAAGTACTGAAGACTTCTGAAGAGGTTAATCGATTCGTTAACTTTACATATCTTTGCAGCACTTTCTGGTAATGTTATAAACACTTATAATATGAAAGATCCAAGTTAAAATGCCGATGAGGTCATCGTTCTTTGCTTGACCAGTTTGAAGCATTTATTATTTAGCTTGTTGTGGAGGGGATGTGTTGCAAATGTCAAGGGGCCAGTCCATTGTCACCATCCTCAATATTGTGGCCTAAGCATGCCTTGGATTCTCATGCGCAGACACCCACTCAGGTTGCACCAAATACGAAAATACTTAGACCTTGAACGTGTGGGGGCATCATACGTGAGACCCGTCATTGCGCAACTCGTTTCCTTAACGAAGCGCTGCAGTCCTAGGTGACGGAATATCTGAGAATATCTGAATTGCCTCCCAGTTTATCCTCCTTCTTAAAATAATAGAAGCAGAAATACACAAGACCTCGCCATTCTGTCTTATCCTCGTCCGATTGGAAACCGTGTATTCATGGTTCCTGTAACTGCCTGTTTTCATAAGGAAGTTTTCGACATATTCACCGTTGTATAAGTGTATCGTTTCTGTTGTTACTCGTAAATAAATCTCCTGGAAGAAGTTTTCATTAGAATAAATTTAATTGAATGGGTAACAACACAAATACCGCAACTTTTATAGCTCTTGTTGCACTTCAATTAAGACATCTGGTAGTTTGATGCAAATTATATCATCTTATAATGATTGTCGTATGTGAAACTATTCAAAGCTCATTACACATCCAATGGTCGATTTCTAAGCTATATTTCCGGAGTTTTTATTGTAGGGAGGCATTAAAGAATAGGACAGAATACTTATGCTTACTTAGTTTACCTTCCTATGAGGGGAGGGGCCGGAAAGTGACTGGCTTTGGATAAAGGAAAATACAAGAGGGTTAGATAATTATGACTTGATTCGGCATATTCACCTCTCGGTTTCACACACCTATTGCAGCGGTCTGTCAGGGTTTCTAAGACGTGTAAAAGAACTTGGAAGACTGAGCCTCCAGCCATGCCTTTCACGATACCCTTAAAGCCAGGAACTCTTCGGTGCCCTTTCGCACACGTCACTTTCAAATTCCTCTCCTTCCGTGCCACACATGTATACAAGAAATACGATAAATGGTAGAGCAAACTACGCCACAATTAAACAAATAACCTCTAGTTAACAATGACATTAATAAATATATGTCTACTCGAAAACATGAAAATAAACATCACGGTCTTTCAAAATCAACTACAGAAGACTAAACAGCGTGTATATAAATGATAACCATTTTGCTGGCGGCAAGTTAATAGCCAATTAGTAAATGCTAAAAGCAAACAAATGAACAAATAATACGAGCAGATGGAACATTTACACATCGACGAATAGAAGAATTAGTGGAACCTGAAATACATCAGTTCTCGCTAGATGATTGCCAGGGCATGAAACTTAAACTGCCGAAAAAAAAAGAAGAAAAATGCAGTTTTAAACAAAGCATGTTCTTCAATGTATCTTAAAGAATCTTCCTACTTTCGTTATGATTTCAACTGTCTATATTTACATATAAACATATACATATATACATACATGTATATAAGTGTGTGTGTATGCGTACATGCGTGTGTGTGTATTCATATATACATATGCATGTATGTTTATATGAGTGTATATACTATATAAATGTATACCTCTATGCGTATATAACAATGATAAATGATGAATGCAGATATATTTTTATACATATGTACATATTTTCATACAAATAAATTAATCCGTTAATCTATCTATATCTATATGCATATACACGTCCACCTATCACTCTATTTTTCCCACTTAGTATATATACACTAAAATACACACACAATACAGACATACACACAAATACACACACAAACATATATATATATATATATATTAACACACATTCACGCACACACATATGCATGTGCATATTCACATACCAACACATCCATACACACACATATATACATGTGCATGTTGTGTGTGTGTGTGCATGCATATGTGTGTAACTATATATTTGAGCGTGTGTGTGTGTGTGAGCATTTCTCTATGCGTCTCCCTCCAAGAGTGAATGGTAAGAGCGGAGGCGAGAGTAAAGATGAATGACTTAAAAACACGTTCAAAGGTCAACAAGTCCTTAGTCCTGATGCCTGCTACCTGCAACATGATGCAGCAGCAAATACTGCCGCTGTGACAACAGCAACAACAACAACAAGTACTACTTCTACTACTACTATTACTACCATTACCACTACTGCTGCTACTGCTACTTCTACTACAACTACTACTTCTGCTGCTGCTACAACCACTACTACTGCTGTTGTTGCTGCTACTAGTACAACTGGTACTGCTGCAACTGCTACTACTACAAGTACTACTACAACTACTACCACAGCAACAATAACAACTACTACTAGAACTAAGAGAACAGGAGCTACTACAACCACTACAATAATAATAATAATAATTAATAATA
>NC_069003.1:1839166-1840638 GCF_001194135.2 Octopus bimaculoides | reverse complement strand
CACTCATATACACACAAATGTATATACACACAGATACCCGCACACATACATACAGGCACGCACGCATATATATATATATATGCAGAGAGATAGACACACTAACAGACGGACCCGCACAAACACACACACACACAATCACAAACACAGATGAACACATGCACACCCATTCACATGGACAAACACACACGCGAGCACGCACACACACATACGCAAGCACACATACCCACGCATCTATATATAGAGAAAGATAGACAGGCACACAGACACGCACGCACGCACATGGACAAACATGCACGCACCCACACATGCACACGCACGCACGCACACAGAAAAATACACACACACACGCTCACACATACACACACACACTGACACAAAAACACACGTTTATGTGCGGGAGGTTTTGTGTGTTGTGTGAAATTAATGAGTGAATCGGGGGGGGGGGTTATTATTATTGTTTGCTGTTGTCCATGACGATGATCATGATGACGAGGAGCACAAAAGTAATGATGGTGAGGATGGTGGTGGTGTTGATAGTGTTGTTGATGATGATGATGATGATGACGAAAATGATGCTGAGTCTGATGATGGAGATTATGATGATGGTGGTTGTGATGATGATACTTGAGTGTTAACGCTATTCTTGCGTTCGGTGGATAATTTTTTTTTCATTTTAGATTTCCTGGCTGTTTTTTTTTCTTTTTGTTGTCGTTGTTGTTGTTTATATGCGAAAGAGAATATATGCAGGGAGATTGTGAGAGTGAACTAGAGGTTCAAGAGAGACTGAGAGAGGGGTAAAGAAAAAAGGAGAGAGAGAGAGAGAGAGGTAGAAAGACAGACAGCGACAAATGAGAGAATCATCAGTTACGAGTGCTACAAAATAGAATTTATACTAACACCCATGCATATATATGAGCATACACAAACACACAGACAATCACACACAGCACATGTACTGACACAATAAATATAAGCAAATATATATATGTTTGTATTTGGGGACGGTCATTTTGTCAGTTTAGCCAATAAAACACACGCACTGTATATTTGGTGTTCACTTGCTTCAGCTTTATTTGATATTAATTGCATTTCAGCCAGAGTTCTTTCGTCAAATTTCTGTGACCTCATCAGTGGTCCCTTGCTTTCTTCTTTCTTTTTTTGAGTTGCTCTCCTTAATAACGATATGCCATTTTGCATTCCTCTTGTATGTGTCTTTATTTGCGCATGCGTATATCCCTGCGTGTGTCTATTTTAGTAAGTGGGTGTGTGTGTTTGAATGTGTATAGTACTTGCATCATCAGTATCCCAACAGCAAATATATAGTGCGTGTGTTTTCATTGGCTAAACTGGAAACATTACCATTCCCAAATAGAACAATATCTGTTTTAGCACACGAATTCACAACAATCTTGCAAAACGAATATATAAACGTGTATAATATATATATATATATATATATATATATATATATA
>NC_069003.1:1837888-1838974 GCF_001194135.2 Octopus bimaculoides | reverse complement strand
GGCATATAATCTGGTTGATTATCGTTCTGGATATGTTTGTGAAACACTGTATGCATGTCGCTTTAAAGCTGTGTAGGAATATGCATTTGCTCCACAGTTGAGTGTTCAGTCTTCGGTAACGGTTTCTGCTTCGTACATCTTATGTCTCACTGCAACGAATCTGGGACACACATTGATGTTATCTAGTCCTTGCGTTGCGCACGAATCATGTAGGGCGAAATGCTTAGCGGTATTTACGTTCGGAGTTCAAATTCCACCGCGGTCGACATTGCCTATCATCCTTTCGAGGTCGATAAATTAAGTACCAGCTGCGTACTGGAGTCGATCTAATCGACTGGCCCTCTCCTCCAAAATTTCAGACCTTGTGCCTAAAGGAAAAAAGAATATTTAAAGTACGGCTAATTCATCAAGCTCGTATGTATGTATAAATGTATGTATGTGTATATACATATATAACACATACATATGCATGCATTATATATACGTGTGTGTGTGTGTGTGTGATGTTCCTTTAAATATATACACGCATATATATGCACATGTGCATGGATATCTCTCAAGCACGATATTTGCATCCATATCTGTATACGCTGCTCACAATTATCTCATTTCAAAACACATTTGTTTTCGGTTATATTTTTACCTTTCAGTGTATATCTCTCGCAGATTCAATCACGAATTTGTTTTTGTTCGTTCCGTCATTTATCCTCTCTGTGGACGTAATGTAATAAACTCGGACTAATTCTCATTTCTCCACATAATCCTTTAAGAATTGAAAAACCAGCATCTCGGTCTTACTTAAGCTCTTGAACAATTGCAAGCCTTCCTTATAGATATGTATGAATCTTTCGTTTTCTTTTTTTGTTGCTTCCTTTTTCGTTTTTTTACATTTGTGTATTACTTAAATCTTGCGTTCTGTTTTCATTTCTAAGGAAGTAGAAACGTGGATAAAGCAGAATTATATAGCAAACATGTGTTTGACGGGCTTAAGAAAGAGTGATTACTTTGGAAAGACGTTCAGTGTCAAACGCGTTATCACACACACACACACACACACACACACACACACACATACACACACACACA
>NC_069003.1:1835408-1836797 GCF_001194135.2 Octopus bimaculoides | reverse complement strand
ACACACACACACACACACACACACAGAGAGAAACAATCGGAAAGAAACACACATACAACCATATACATAGACGCATATTGCGTACACATATCACATAAGGAAAAATAAATTATAGGTGTTTACACGAACCGAGGCTGAGTAATCATTACATGCAATCGAATGAAATGTTTAGAGATAGTGTTCTTTATCAATAATACATCGTGCTGAATGCTTCATATTCATAAATCGTGGTTAATCCTCAGAAGATAAAAACCATAATCTCCAGCTTCAGTTTCAGGAATATGTGCGTTATTATATTTTCCCTGGTTTACATGTTGTGTGTGAATGTATACTTCAAAAGTTTTCTCTATTAATTTTGCTCGTTATGTATGGGTTTACTCTAGATTCAAAATAACATGTTTCTGTAAAACTTGCTAAGAATCAACAGGTTAGAGTTACTTTTTATGTAAGTCTTATAATGTAACTTTATTTTCTCTTCTTTTAATTTTTTCTACTATTTTCAGTGGTTTATTATTTAATCTTACGTCGATTCCACCGTGATGTTGTTTTGAATTTCTAATAAAATAAATATATACAAATTATAAAAATAATTTAAAAAAAATATACAGTACAGTACTGTTTCTACTTTGCGGATTTTCAGCTACCACGGGGGTTTTGGAACATAAGAGCCGCGACAGCCGAGGGATTACTGTAAAGGTTACTCAAGCCCTCAACTATAAGTCCACTGTATTTTTATAGCGGAAACAGTTGTAAGCTAATGAATTTCATAAGCTAATCGTTGAATTCTTTGTCATCGAATTTTCTTATCAATGCTCTGTTCTCGACTACCACTTCTCAACCAGTTTGAGTTCTATCTACACCAGGTTATTTGTTTCGCAATGCGTAAGCGGAATATTTATAAATATAACTACTTATATATAGTCATATACCCAGTCCTCTATTACGCTTCTATTCGCACTTAAGTTTAATGTCCTATATCAATTTCTAATGATCTCTTCAATATTAAGGAGAGTAATACTGTCAAATATATATCTTGCTAAATTAGAAAAAATAACAAACCCAGAATGATGAGAAACATATGTACAAAGCATGAGAGTAAATAACAACAACATGATGGAGAGATTCAGTGAATGGGAAAAGAATTAACACTTAAAGTGGATACACATATCGGTCAGACTCCTTCAACTGATAATCGGATATGCCATCATTAGCATCCGTCTGTATGATACTGGCATATGATACCCGTAAAGAACAACTATGATGTATTTAAAACAGTTATATATAAAGACAATTATGGTATGGGTATACAATAAAAGTGAAGACATAAAAAAGCGTATATGATATACAATATATATATATATATATATATATATATATATATGTTCTGTA
>NC_069003.1:1832480-1835398 GCF_001194135.2 Octopus bimaculoides | reverse complement strand
TATATATATATATATATATATATATATATATATATGTTCTGTATCATTTTGCACTAGAAATGCTTGTGTCCTCACCCTCACGCATATACACACAGATAAACACATACGCCAACACAAACACACATATGCATATATACAAATGTATGTGTATATATATATATATACACGCACATATATATACATAGATATGTATGTATATATATATATATATATATATATAGATAGATATATATATGTATATTAAGTGGTCTCCAAGCACAAAAAGAGGAGAATGTTGGACGGCGAAACTTAAAGAGATCTAGTAGCGTAACTATTAAAAAAGAAGGGAAGAAGCTCTACGTCTCGGCCGAGAGCCCCATTTAGGTAGAATTATAGGAGAGAATAATAAAAGAAATTAAAAATATTTTGGGGACAAATATATATGTGTGTGTGTATGTGGTGTGTGTGTGTGAGAGAGAGAGGGAGTAAATTACATCAAACTCATTGCTTATCTGCAACTTCTTTATCGAGCACCGTAAGGATGAACTGCAAAGTCGAACTCGGCAGAATTTGGATTCAGAACGTAAATACGGACGAAATGCCATTAAACATTTTGTCCGGCATGCTACCAGCTCTGCCACTTCGCCACCTTAGATATTTTATAGATATTGGAAGATGAAGAGAGAATATATTTAAATGATTAACAAATAAGAATTTGTGGTGAACATTTAGAGGATATTGATAAAGGGTCAATGGCTTCCAACTGAAAATTGTTTAATGGAAACACTGCAGGAAAGAATCTCTTCAGCCTGAATTCTATTCAAATAAATTCCGTTTTCCGAAATCATACAGGAAAAGGAGATTCTTAGTGTAGAACTGGAACCAAGAAAGCTCTAATTTGAGGGTCAAGTATTGCTTCAAGTAGAAATATTGCACTAAGGTCCGGATACCCAAAACTCTTCACTGAAAATGCTGGCAGGCAAAAATGATGCATTTACAGATGTCTTGCACACTTTTATCGTTACAAAGTGTTTGCAAGATGTTATTTAATATCTCATACACACAGGTTGGAGGGGAAAGGTTAACTGAATTCGTTGAGGAATACCAACGATTATTCAGATTATTAGCAATTTTCATCGAATCTTCGAGGAGCAGAATGGATTTCTTTTCCGGAGGATCGAATTGTGTTTTCTGATACACCAATGCTGCAAATCTGAGAATGTTGTATTGAATTCACAAAATTGCTTTCGTGAAACAATTCACATGAATGGATTATAAACACTTCTCGAAGACTGCTTAAAATCACAGAACGAAGACGCGAAACATTTTGGTGACTCAAATTCGCTCCTTTACGTGAGGTTTAAATATTTATGCATCATAATTTATAATTTGCCAAGGGTTATGAAATGACTTCTGGTGATAGAACTCGAAGTAAAACTACACATAATAGCTTGTAAAAGATTAAGTTAAAAACTTCTTGTTTGAGAAATAGCCAAAGCGACCTGTAGCACTATCGTCAACAGTAAATATGAGGAACGTTCTGGTATTCCAATGCATATTCTCTATCCAATTTAGGATCTTCGTTCCTATCAACGTAAGCTGTTTATAGTATAAGAATTTGGAAATTTTGAGAGATAAAAATGGATGGAGAAAATTCTACATTATGCTTTGTTATAATGGTTTACAGAAGCTGAGTTGGTACCTGACGGGTAGCATTCCACATATATATATTTCCAGTTCCCTTTTATTTATTTATTTATTTATTGAGATCGACATTCTGCAAGCTGTAATTTCATAGATTTACCTACTTCGCGTTCCACCATTAAAACCGTTATACAAAATTTTACTTTGAACTTCTTGAACGAAATGGAATATACGAATGTAACGCAAAACGGTTTGAACAAAAGAAATGCATTAGATACTCTCCTAGCACATCAAATCCCGAACATTTTTCTCACATTTATTATCAGAAAACCGTTTTAATATGTATTAATGTAAGAAAATATTCTATAACAATATGTTTAGAAATATGTTAATTTTAAATTTGGTCTTTTTCAAGGTCACGCTTGGGCCAATTTCGTTCAAGAAACATTTTAGCAATGGAATAATTGATTTGTAAAGATGAGCAACGAAATCAAAAGAGTTAACTTTTTTATTTACTAATCTGTAAGAAATCCACGGATTACTTTGCTTGGCATTTGTTGAAAAATGTTGGGGGAAAAGCCTTAGTGGTATTTTCTTCCTTTTCCGTTCTGAATTTAAATTCCGTCCAGGGGTCGATAAAATAAATATCAATTGAACACTGGGGTCGATTTAATCGAACGTGCTGGCCTTGTGGCCAAATTTGAAAGCAATTATTTCTGTCGTCCTTAAAAATTGAAACATTGTTTCTAATGTGTTTTAGACAATTTCCTGAGAATTCTTTTTTAATTGATTTACAGACGAGGAAATATATAACTCAATTAAAACTGACTTGAGAAGAATTCATATCAAGAGACAAATTCATATCTGCTTACGTAGAGGTCATTTGCAATGTAGATAGGACTGCAAAAGCTACGTCAATCTCCCAAAATACTAGTTGAAAGAATATTTTTTTCAATGAAAATAATTATATCAGACTGAAGGGGTTCTACAAAGACGAATCTGTCAGAAGCAATTCCTTAGTACGAACGTGATGTTAGTAAACTTTTTATCAGGATTATTCATTTAGTTCTCATTTTATAAACACACTTTCTCTGTGAGGAATTTTTTTGCACATATATATCTTAACCATTTCTGTTATGTTAGCTTCTGTGTTTTTCTCGTTTCCGTAATTAGACTGCGACCGTGCTGGGGATCCGCCTTGAAGAATATTCTGTCGAAAGAATTGACTGAAGCATCTATCACTTTTTTTAAAGACTGGTTCTTATTCTATCAGATACTTTTGCCGAACCGCTATT
>NC_069003.1:1828969-1832197 GCF_001194135.2 Octopus bimaculoides | reverse complement strand
TTGTGAATGTTTTTTCTTCTCTCTGATACAGGTAAAATATTCACGTTTCTTCTTCTTCTTCTTCTTCTTATTCTCTATAACAAACTTACCCACTCCGATATATATATTTCTTTCATTTTTACTTCTTCACAAATATGCTTTCCTCTCAAACTGTGCTTTCTGCACATTTCCATTGAACCCCTTTCAAATTAACACGGGATCAGCTAACGACAACGTAAATTTAATTAAGGAATCCTTGATCTGAATAGTAGCTTGCAGTCTAAACCTCGTTTGGATAATTAGTACCTCTGATGTTCCGCTAGCTATGAAATATATATAAATTTTATCTACTCGATTCTCTGATGTTAGACTATATATATATAAGTAGACACTCGCCCAAAGTTCCACGCAGTGGGACTGAACTCGGAGCCATGTAGTTGGGAATCAAATTTCTTACCCCACATTCTGTACAATCATTCCTACTACAGTCATTTAACTTCTACACTGAAGCAATCCATTAATCACGAAGAAAGGAAGAAGAAGAAAAAAAGAACATACATCTAATTAAGCTTCTTTCTTTTAGAGAATTTAATTAAGTGGCTGATGTACTTTTAGCTTCTAATTATCCTGTGTGTAGGTGTGTGCGTTCATGTAAATGTGAGATGTATATATTGTTGGTAGGATGTTGGAAAATATCTTGTTTTGACGGCCCCTACGAATGTCATGAGAATAATAGCTCCCTTCCACACCAAAACGGCTGCGGAGTAAAAAGAGTCCACTCTTCAAAATCATTTGGACAGAAAAGGTATGGATTTTTTAGACGAGGTCAGAACAGTACTGGAGGAGCATATTTCATCTCGGACAAGTGAATTTTGGAAGAGGGACTTTGCAAGTCTACCAGCTAGATGGAAGAGCATTGTAGAAAATAACGGAGAGTATATTTTAGATTAAAACAGAACTGGGTTTATCTTAATCTTGAAAAATACATAAGAGTAAAAAAAAAACGCATCATTTATGAGATAACGCAATGGTTAATGATTTCTAAAACTATCATCACATTACACACATACATGCACACATATACACATGTATATATAATGTACATGATGTGAGGAGATGAGTGTCTCATTTTGCGGAAGAAGTATGTTCCCGAAAAATCTGGCCGTAACATGAAATTCCGAATTGCGAAATCAAGTTACCTATACTGGTTTTCATATTATCAACTGAGATATTCCGGTATAAATTTGTGAAGTTAACGACGTGGTGGATTGCATTCGGCGTTTATTTTATGTAATTTTTTTAATGTTTTTTTTTCTGTAGTTTGTATGTATTTCATTTATATAATATTGTTTATGTGTGAGTTGTGTTATTTTGAAAGGTATTGTAGTTGCGTTATATCGCTGTATTCTTCTAGCGCTCGGTCAATGATTTTGGTAGAATACTCATTGTTGATGTATGTTTGGTTGATATTATAGATTTATTTATCTAATGCGTTATTTGCGAAGGAGAATTTAAAAGCTTTCCTAATAGTTATTTCACCTCTGCATATCATGTGATATCTATATTGATATTTGCTGTTCCCATGTAAATGTACATGTTAATTTATGCCTTCTATGTAAACGTAGCATCGCATTCAATGATATATATATATATCATGGATGAAATAAATAATATAGTAAGGAATATATATATATATATATATATATATATATATATATATATATATATATATATAAAGACATTAACAAAGATCTCATAAAACAGATCACAAAGTTATCAGTCCAAAACAAAAAGTGATAGTAATAATTTAGAACTAAAATATAGCTCCGAGATAGATCGTTAATCAAGATTTGATACTACTACTACTCATGATGTCGAAACCATAATGATATCCGTGGGGCAGCTGATGAGTGGGGTATATTGGATTGTTAGTATGGGTGTTATAGCACAAACTTTTGATATATGTAAGGTCGCAGAAAATGAGTATAATGAGTAAGAAACAGTTAACCATGTAACCAGCCTGCGACTAAACCAATTAAGAACTCAAGTACAGATATTACAGCATAGGGACAGTCACGTGTCTGGGATGAACGTTTTTTTTAACCGAATAACAACAACAACAACATCGAACATTCTATGTGTACTCAACAATGTTTAATAATGATGCTTTATACAAAAGTTTTGCCTCTGTCTATTTCATTCTCAGTGTAAACACACACACATCTCAGACACATACACCTCACACACACACGCAAACACACAAACATATATAGAGAGATATTTGCATATGTACACATGTGTATCTGTGTGCACATGTCTACACACAAACTCACACACACATCCACACATCAATATGAATGACAATATTAGTCTCGCCTAGACAGCAGTCTTATTTCCACAGACATACTGAAGCGGTTGTTCCCTAGGCATGTAAGATGATTCTTTGAATAATTAATATCGAAATCTTACCGAACTCAGTGCCACAGTGGAGGAATGGACACAGTCATGTAGACATGGAATAAAGACGTTACCAAACTCGGATGTAAATAGTCATTTATCGAGCCATAGGTATATGAGTTTGTCTTTATCCTTCCCTATCTCTCCCCGTTTCTCCCTCTCTTACACACACACACACGCACACACACACAAACACTTTATATGTATATATATATATATATATATATAAATTACAAGAATTTGTAAGTGTATATAAACTTATAGAAACGCACACAAATGTACACTAAGCTACGTACAGACTCACAAGAATACACACACACGCACGCGCAGAAACAAACACACACGTGTGTGTTTGTGTGTTTAAGAGCCAATTGTAAGTTTTTATTGAATACTTACTTGTCGAAGCAACGCCAAACAACCTCAATAGATTTATGTTCTTACATTTCATGTCATAAATTCAATACTTTTCACGTCATATAAATATATAGATACATACAAACTTACACATCTACTTATATACATACATGCACACACACATATATATATATATATATATATAAATGTGTGTGTGTATGCATACATGTATGTATATATGTGCATATATGTACATTTTCCATATATAATGCATATCTATCTGGCTATTAATGCCTATATCTATCAATAATTATATACACACAGGCACACACGCACATATACACGTATAGATATGTGTGTATACAGTCAGAAATGTGTCTATGTATATGTTTGAGTGCACCTGTAGAATGCTTGTATATATATATATATATATATATA
>NC_069003.1:1824014-1828840 GCF_001194135.2 Octopus bimaculoides | reverse complement strand
CACACACACACACACACACACACACACATATATGTATATATATATATGTGTGTATATATATATGCATGAATGTATTCCTGATACGTCTATAAATCTGCTGCATCTATTTCGTATTCAATGGCGGTTTTCACTGGTTGTGTGTTGTGTTGTAGACGTGATACAGACAAACACGTATATCTGATTGTCTGTCGTACTTGTATAGCGTCGTTTATTGTTTGTTTCTTGACTGAATATAAAATGTATACTTCCTCTTGCCTACGTATACATCTCTATCAAAACAGAGTTGCATTTATAAATATATGCGTGTATGCATAGTTGTTCGATTTGGAATATCTATGTCTGAAAAGTTCATCACTTGTGTATGTATAAGTACGTATCTATGTGTATGCGTGTGTGTTTTAGTGTTTGTTTGTGTAAACAGAACTTTAAATTATAAAATATGCAGTACAAGCAGAAGACAATGGTAGACTGTTATTCAAAAACCCGAGCACAAGAGTCGAAACAAGCATCTTCCTTATCCTGAATATATTGTTTTAAACATAACATCAACATGTCCCAGTAAGTCTTGATTAACCGAATCCTCGGTTAGAAACCATTTTAGTTATCTTATGTATTCTTGAAAACCAGAATTCCAGACACAACCTCAAGCTGTTGAATGATTTTTTTTTTCATTTCTAGTTATTGTGTTATAGTTTTCATTAACCTAATCTATAGTTCTAGATTTATCTATGTCATTATAAATGGAATACTCCCCCCAACAAAATAAATATTAGCAGAAGATAATAATGAAAGCGATTAGAGTTGTAACCCATATTGAAACCCAAATTAATAACCAGACAAGACTGAATCCCAGACAAAAACAAACAAAATAGAATGCCCACATCCATAGGAAACGAAACACGAGTCTGCTATAATTTAGAGGATCGTCTTCAGCATTAATTCGAAGCGTCTCAGCAGAATGTTTATTTTAAATTTAACACAGATTTCACTATTGTACTTAAATTGATCTATCTGCAGCCTAAGTTTAAATACTACAATGAAAGACTCTCATGTGAAGACACGTTATAGATGAATAGCTTGATATGAGGAGACTTTTTAAGGAATTATATGAAGAGCAAAAACGTCCTAGATGTCTTTCGTTTCACGATGAACAATGCGACTGTGTTACAGTAGATGTGCGATCAGATTACCTCGGTTGGTTTTGCGCAGTATTTGCGTTACTTAAATGTCTGTAGTTCAAGTGAAATATTCTTGTGTGTTTTTTGTGGTGTATTCCAAATTCTTCTATTTGTCTTTCACTTCCTCTGTGTCGCAGCTGTAAGTAATTTCATTTTTAAATAGGTTTTAATAAACTCGCTTTTTTAAATGTGCGAAGTTGGGTGTTTACGTAAAGCACACGCGTGGTTGGAGTCTATAATTTCCGAATTTACTCATAATTATTTTGTGAAAGTAATTAGCAGAAATATATATAGTCGTTTCAAATTTTGGCACGAGGAGTGAAGTTTAGATGGAGGCGGGTAAGTCGATTACATCGACCCCAGTATTTAACTGGTACTTATTGTATCGGCCTCGAAATGCTGAAATGCAAAGAGGACCTCGGTGGTATTTGAACTCAGAACGCAAAGACTAGCGAAATACCGCTAAGCATTTTCCCCGTTGCACTAACGATTCTGCCAGATCGCCGCTTTGATAATAATAAAAATAATGATAATAATTCTGTCAGTTCATTGCTCTTGCAGAAATATATAGGTTGCTTTGTTGTTGCTGTTGTTGCTGTAGTCGTTGTTGATATCGTAAAATTGCGGTTCGTCAAAAGAGATTTATTTGGTTATACAAACAAAACAAAAAAGAAAAGAAGATAATAATAACAAGTACTGCAGTTGATTCATTGGATTAAAGTATCTTCAAGCTGATGCTCCAACTTGGCCACATCTTCATGGCAGAAACATAAAAGAAAAAAATTAAAAGACTAGCAAATTATTCAAAGTGCGTCTCGGTAAAAGTGACATAGTAAAGTTAGTCTTAAAGTCTTTCATTTAGAGATAAATAGGAACTTAATTAGAAATAGAAACACAACGTGGAGACGAGAAGATTGGTGGAATGACAAATAACCGGTTAATCATTTCTGAAAATAATAGAAACAAAGTGAGACATGTTTCTGCCTCATTATTTATGCTTCGGCTCCTCAGTGAACTCTAAACTTCATTATATTGCAATAACAGAATAGAGACAGGTTCTGAATCAATGTATAATATCGAACACCTGTAGGCGTGACAAATTTTCTTATTTTATAAAAGCAAATCACTGTAGTTAATTACGGAATGAGTAATTTAGTAAAACTTCAGAAATTTAAATAATTTATTATAACATAATGAGTGGGGATTACAAAATTGTCTAAATAAGTTTTGGCTGTTACATTTAACGGGGAGAGAGAGTTCAAGATGTGCATTAAAAATTCATCCATTTACGTTCTAATTTTGGTACAAAACCAGAAATTCTGAGACGAGTAGATGTCAGTTACATCGAACACCATATTTAAAAGGAAGCTGTTTCTTCGACCACAAAACGATGAAGAGCGAAGTTGGCATCTGTAGAATTTGAACCCATGAAGTAAGACATCAGAAGAAACACCGCTAAGAATTTTGTCCGACGTGAACACGATTCAATGAGTTTACCGCTTTAATAATAATAATAACCTCTTCTACTATAATTAGAAGTCCTGAAATTTAGCGGGAAGAGCTAGCCGATTCTACCCACCCAAGTGAGCAACGGGTACTTATTTTATCGATCAAGAAAGAATAAATAGCAAATTTGACCTCAACGGAACTGGAAGGCAGAATATCGAGCTTATCGCTTTTGCAATACCAGGCAGTGGCTTTCATTGCCCTGATACAATACCAGGCCCTGGCTCTCATTGCCCTGATTCAATACCAGGCAGTGGCTCTCAATGCTCTGGTGCAATACCAGGCAGTGGCTCCCATAGCTTCTGATCTTAAATAATTAGATTTATTATTATTTTGGTGTAAACGATGGGGTACACAAATATTCTGCTGAATACCACAGATTTGCTTGTCAGTCGCTTGACTTTAACCAGTTGAGCATGTCCCATATTGGCTGACGATAAAATGCATCTGTGATCACGGGCAGAGCTGGTGGGGAAGCTTTTCGTACTTTCAGAGCCCATGAAATAAATACCAGTTGAATATTGGGGTCGATGTAATCAACTATTGCCCTTCCTCCAAATTTCGGGCGTTGTGCCTCTTATCATTATTATTATTATTATTAAGGCGGCGAGTTGGCAGAATCTTTAGCACACTGGCCGAATGCCTAGCGGTATTTCGTTCGTCGTGACGTTCTGAGTTCGAATTCCGACGAGGTCTACTTTAACTTTCATCTTTTCGGGTCGATAAAATAAGTACCAGAGAAACGCTGGGGTCGATGGAATCGATTTATCCCCCCCCCCATCAAGAAAATTACTGCCCTTGTGGCAAAATTTGAGGCTATTATGATTAGTAGTAGTAATAATGTTATAATTATTATTATTAATATTATTATCAACGTGATCATCGTTTATGTTAATGTTTGTAATGGAGGGATATATTTTAGCATGGAGCAGCTCAAAAGGCTCCAACCTGTGGCTAAAACACAACATTAACAACAATAGAATCAAGAAAGAAAAGTAGTAGCATCAACACCCACCATATATCAACAACAGCAGCAACAACAGCAACAGCCAATGGTGTATTAGAGTATCAGGTGCGCAGAGAATGTGTGCACAAATCGGTATTGAATTCCCGGTCTTTGTTTCGCTGATGAATAAGAGACCATTGTATTATACATGAAACAAAACCGATATATCAAAGACAGCCGACGTTAAAAGGTACAAAAGCATATCATAAATAAAAATGAGGTGTGCATAAAACTGTGTGTAGAATATTTTACACGGAGTGTAGAGTAAGTCACTCAGATATATATATATATATATATATATATATATGTGTGTACATATGCAGACATGAACACACGTATGTGTGTCTATATGATTGTGTAAGAATGTCTGTAGTAAAATATATATTTACAGACAAACCTCCACACACACACGCACACACACACATATATATATATAGACACACACACACACACACACACATATATATATATATATATATATATATATATATATATATATGCACACACAGAGACGTATATACAAACACACGAAAATGTTACCAAACTTGTGAACATACATATGTATGTATATGTATACATACATATATATATATATATGTATATGATATATTTATATATATATATATATATATATGTTTATATATGTATATATATGTATATATATGAATATATATATATATTTATATATATATGTGCATACGCATATACTCACACTCACACACACATACATATATATATATATATATATATATACATATATATACGTGCCAGTTTACATATGGATATAGTTATGTATGTATACATGTGCATATATAGATGCGAGCATATATACATTTATGTATGTAGTGTACGTGTGTGTGCCGGCGTGTGTGTATGTGCGTCTGTCTTGGTTCTGTGTGCGTGTATGTGTGTGGTGAATGAGGTGCAATGCATTCGGCTGCTGTATTATTCTGCAATATTCCGCAACGGTTTCATTCGTAGAATATTGTGTGCAAAAATTGAATTTGTATTAAGGAAATAGGTAAGCGCCTTTTAAATATTTACAGGTGTGTGCGTATATATATATATATATATATATATATATGTGTATATATATATATATGTGTATATATATATATATATATATATATATATAT
>NC_069003.1:1818111-1823173 GCF_001194135.2 Octopus bimaculoides | reverse complement strand
ATATATATGTGTATATATGTATATATATATATAGATAGATACACATACACATATCTACATCCTATACAGGTATTAGTCGAGCGCTGCCGTGTAACACCTTTAACTAGTTCACCCTTTAAATATTTATTTCTTCACCTCTTCTCAACACCACCACCGCAACCATTACCACGTCTATAACATACACTCCCTCTATTACTGTAACAACAACTACTACTACTACCACTGCTATTTGCACCACTCCTCCCACTTCTACCGCTAATAAAATTCTCCTGCTACTTCAACCACTACCGTTACTCCTACTACTATCGCTACCACCGTTGTTTCCCATGCTCGCTCGCTCGATTCGCGCCTCCCCCTTTAACCGCTGCTACTAGAACCGCCACCATCACTTCAAAAGACTACAACAACAATAACAACATTACCATCATACCATCACTACCATTACGAAGCACCTCCGCTTTACCCCCACCCCCCGTTGAATTTTTATTACTACACCAACCGCTATGCCACTTATTCCACCACTACCACCACCACCACAACCATCACCACCACCACCACCACTACCACCACCACTAGCAACACCGCCACCACCACCATCATCATTTCTCCTTCCGCCTCTTTTTCTACCCCCCTTACTTTTGTTGTTGTTGTTGTTTTTCTTCTTTCTTTTTCTTTCTTGATTTTTGCTGCTGGTTTGTTGTTTCTTGTTTTCCTTTTTTCTATTTACTACTACTACTACTACTACTACTACCGGCAGTGCTGCTGCTGCTGCTGCTACTGCAGTTGCTGCTGCCCTTCTTGCTGCTCCCCCCTTTCCCCCTCCCACCATCAACCGATCCACTGCTACCATCATAACTTCTACTGTTGCTGCAACACCACGTCTTGCACACACCAACCAATCCTGCTTCCCCACCACTCAAAATCCCCCCCCCGCTCCAACCAACACCAGTAAAATCTACTGCCACCATCTCTTACATACACCACCACCACCACCACCACCACCAAAACTTCTATTACTACTACCGACGTTGCTACTACCGGCGTACTACAACCAAAATTACTACCACAGCACCTTTTTACTCTTCCAGAAATCCACCACCACTACAACAATAGTAGCAACAACATACCACCACCAGCACAACTACAACAACAAACCACCACCATCCCTCCCACCATAACAAGAACAACAAACTAACATCACCACCACCACGTTCACTATCCCCAACACCTCAATTATTCCTCTATAAGTATTAACGCCACTATCACCACAATTACTATGAATATTACGACCACTATAACTACTACCACTACTACCACTACTACTACTACTACTACTGCTGCTGCTGTCGCTGCTGCTGCTAGAAACTGCAACCACAGATTTGGTACCTCGCCCCACTATCTCCTCAAACACCACCACCACCATCTACGTTAATATTAGTCCACAGAACCACTACCTCCCCTGCTTACAACACTAATAAACCCTCAGCCACTACTAGTGGTCCACCACTACCTCCTGTACTATCATCACTACAAGCATTAACAACGTTGACAACACCGCCACCACCACCTCCAGCGTCGCCACCACTACCACCACCGCCAATGTCACTACCACTATCTTCACCATTACAATATTCGTAACTTACCCGTAACACTACCACCACAACCACCACCGCCACCACCACCATCAACACTAACATACCATTTTTACTGCAACTATGTAAAAATCAATTATTGCAAATAACTCATTAAAGCTAAGAATGACGTCACTTACGTCAGACCAATCAACATTCACACAAAGGTGCAGGTTTTTTTTTTGTTTTCTTTGGAGTTTTATTTTTTTTATACTAAATATCTGCACATTATGTATTAATTGTTTTATCATTATAATAATTATCAGTATCATTATAATTACCGTGATTGCCAGCATTGTCATAATAATAATAATAATAATGCCCTGATGCAGTACCAGGCAGTGGTTCTCATGGTTACTTATCTTAACTGATTGGAAATGCTATCATGTACGTTGTTTTGTCTTGGTATAAAAGATGGGCTACAGCAAATATTGTGCTCAATACCACAGATTTGCTTGTCTGTTGCTTGACTTTAACCAGTTGAACATGTCCCTTTGTGGCTGACGATATGTGCATCTCTGATCACGAGCAGAAGTAGTGGGGGAGCATCATAGCCATGTGCTGAGAGGAATTCTTTGGGGCTTGGATAATTCACCTCTGGCGAAATAGCGTTAAGTGTATTGCCCAGTGTACTAACGATTCCGCCAGCTCACAGCTTTAATAATTTATTCTACTATAGGCACAAGTCCTGAAATTTTGGAGAAGGGGATTGTCGATGAGACCAACACCTGTCGTTCACTAGTACTTAATTTGATTACCTCGGTGAGATGAAAAGCAAAGTCGACCTCGGCGGAATTTGAACTCGGAACGCGGTGATTGGCGAAATACCGTTAAGCATTTCGCCCGGCGTGCTAACGATTCTGCCAGCTCGCCGCCTTAACCATTATTATATTGTCTTCAAAATTGTTATGCAATATTCTTTCACTGCATTACATGTTGCAGCTATAAGTTGCTTAAGTGCATGCAACTTCGACGTTTGAGGATGCAGATATGCATTACCCCTGCAACATGTATTGTGGGTTGTTGTTGCTGGCTGCATTTCAAGGCTTCACACGTTGTGGAAATAAGGTGAACGGTTGCAAATATGTGACCGAGTAGTTAGGTTCTTCGTTTCGCAAATGTGAGGTCCTGATTTAGGGTTCCATCCTACAAGATGATCATCTTGAGTACATGCGTTTATCATAGGCTCGGCTAGTCGGAATTTATAGAACATAATCGGAAGAGCTTCACCTGAAATTCAAAGCTTTCATCTTGTTGCACTAGACCTACCTGGTATTTATATTCATTTCCAATTGTGGCACACGGACAGCAATTACAGGTGAGGGATAAGTTGATACCATTGAAAACAGTGCTCACCTGTGACTTCTTTTATCGATACCGAAAGAATGAAAAGGGAAGTCCAACCCGGCGTAGGTCGACCCGCAGAACGTGAGGTTGTAAGAAATGCTGCTATGCATTTTTCTTGGTGCGGTAAAGATTCTGCCAGCTCAGCCCCTCCTTATTGTTCACATAAACGGTACACGTCTTAGTAGAACGCTAAGCTGCTTTACATATTAATTCAATGATTCCCGCTGCGGTGTGTGATTGGTGTGATGTGTTCCACTCCCCGGCAGTAATTGTGCTACTAATAATTTGTTATTACATATTAATAGGCTGCAATGATGGAGAATGTGTTGTGTCAAATACTGATGCGAAAGAATCATCGATTATTCAAGTGGTATGCGGTGCGTTATTTTAATGAATGGTGACTGTGTTGGTTACGCGATGAGTTAAACTAAGAATGGTATTTCCACAAAGTCTGCTATGATGAAAGTATAATGTTCTGTGTACCTAGTATAATGTTTTAGTTGTGCTATCGAACTGAGAAAAGCTGTGGGTGTGCTGTAGTTTGGGCCTAACATTGTTGTCGGTGGAATTGAGGAAAGTTACGAGCTTTGATGTGATGTATGTATTAGTTTATAATATTAGTTTCACACCTAAAGCTCCATTTAAAATTGATAGGTCTTTTTATTCCTTACCCCAAATCGTTCTTAATCCTATAACAAGATTCTGACAGTTTGACACAATCTCCCTTTTTTTTTTTTTTTTTTTCGTACAAACATTTGTTCAGAAGGGATCTTGTTCAGTTTTATCCCTAATAGTTATATCTGGAATGCATGCTTTTATCTCCTTGCCATTCTGGACAGGAATGGGAGATCTTTATGGCCAACCCAATGTTATGTAATGTTTTATCGTTCGTTAGGGCTAGGATACATCATGCTATTCAATGCTCATAGTTGCCAATTCATAGCTGTATATTCAGAATTTATAAATAATGCGAAGTCAGATATGATATGATCAAGTGTTTCTTTGTATACATTTCATAGACTGCTCTTAATATTGCCATCTTTCACAATTTATTTTTGCGAGTATTTGTGCGTCTGCGCAGTGAAAGGCAAACATCTTTCTTACTTCCACTGCATCTTCTGTATTATAGAGATACATTTGCTTTAGTATATTTTGGAATTTCGTTTTAGGTCACGAAATTCAAAGATTTTCTGTGGTTTTGCTCTTGTCAAACATTGGTTCAGGACAACAATTAGTTTATCACCTGTACATTATTCTTATATAAGTATAAAATCTTCCAAGTTTATTTCATATTTCCTCATTAAATAAATATGTTTCTCCTGAGAAGTATAAAACTATACTTCTAGCCTTACTGTTGTTATTCTGTAGTAATTTTCTGTAGTAGTTTTCATCCTGTTTCTACATTCTACTTATATCATATATCCCTAGATGTATACACCTCGCTCTCCCTTAAATTTTCCATTATTCCCAGCATATTAATTCTTTCTAATACCTGGACGTAAATAATCCGCCAACGAAATTTCTTTATTAGTTTATTGTTTATGTAATTTTAGATAATTTTCTGTATTTTATAGTAAATTTGGCCCATTTATATAATCTCATATTTACCTCCATGTATTTCATTTGTACAGGATTTTCGAGGTAATTGAACCGTACGTAACAGTATTTCTCTCAGCAATATCGAAAAGACACACACATATGGCTACATACACACACACATATACATATGTGTGTGTGTGTCTGTACGAAGTATACACACACCAATCGATATATCTATCTATCTATCTATCCATCTAACTATCTATCTGTTTATGTAGCTACATACATATATATGTATGTTTATATGTATATCTATCTATCTATCTATATATATATATATATATATATAAATAAATAAGGATAAGATCGATATTTAAAATATTGATCTTATCAAGTGGTCAGCATGGGAATAAAAACCATCAAAGGTAATAATTATTTAAAATTATAATACAGGGTATCAAGAGATACCACCACGCTGAAAAAATAGCAGTCAAATCCTGACTCTAAAACCACAATAAATGTCCGCATGGCACGATATATATATG
>NC_069003.1:1814033-1817867 GCF_001194135.2 Octopus bimaculoides | reverse complement strand
ATGTTTATATGTATATCTATCTATCTATCTATATATATATATATATATATATAAATAAATAAGGATAAGATCGATATTTAAAATATTGATCTTATCAAGTGGTCAGCATGGGAATAAAAACCATCAAAGGTAATAATTATTTAAAATTATAATACAGGGTATCAAGAGATACCACCACGCTGAAAAAATAGCAGTCAAATCCTGACTCTAAAACCACAATAAATGTCCGCATGGCACGATATATATATGTATGCATATATACATACACACATATATAACATTAAGTATATGAATATATATTAAAACATATATATATATATACACGAACACACACACACACACACACACACACACACACACACACACACACACACACACACACACACACACACACACATATATATATATACACACACGCACATATATATTTATATATATATTTAGTATACTTTATACGTCATAATTTCTCTCCCTCTCCATATGATAGATGCATAGATAATTAGTTAGAGATAGTAAAAGTGGAAGAAACGTTCACACGTCTCTCACTTTTCGTCGGTTTAATGAATCTAATGGATGGCTTCAGTTGGAAATTAAATTTGTGGTCTTTAAAGGTGAATTTCCTTAAAATAGGCCACACCACATTCCATAGATTCATCTCTAACTCCATTAGAAACAGATAATGCAAAATGTACTGTAACATCCTCCACGAGATCAATATTTAAAAATTTTCAAATTGCCTCCTATTTACATAAACAGGATGGAACTTATCTATTCCTCCCCTGCGCTCCGCATTACTCTTCACCTTTAAACACCGTAGCGATAATCTCTAATTAAGGGCCACCTATACGTTTCCTTAATCTCACTACAACTAATATACTCATAATTGTCAAATGGTTACGAATCCGAATTAATTCCGAAGTCAAGAAAGTGTAACTTTTGTATGCGTCGAATAATACCAGGTGCTCGCTGGTTCAATTCTGCTGCGAATAAGTTTCCAAGGAAATCCTATGAAATTTAGACATCTTTATCAAATATCCAAGTTCTTATGCACAAACAACAATATTTTAATTTTACTTTTCGTATGAACGACAACATTCTACATCTAAACCAACTTTCCCGAAACGCACTTCATCACAAACGTATCTCGGGTATTAACAGGTCAATATCACGTCTGCTAAATCCACAAATAATACGAGAAATATATAGAAAGTAAAACCTTGAAGACAAACAAATATTTTCTGTACACTCAGTGTTGGTCTATATTTAACCATGATAACTCCAGTCATCGACACACCTCATAACATTTTTCAATGTTATTCTTAACCATCATAGTATCAAAAGCACATATTGACCATCAACATCTATACACAGTCTAATACATTCACCGTCTCCATTTCAGTAATCTATAGACATACATTTATAGATAGATCAAAATACACTATAAACACAACGTATGTTCCACTATAGCGACAAACGGACAACATACAGCGTGTTGAAGCTAAATATGATTGTTTGCGTGGTAGGATAAAAAAACAACAAAATATCCTAAGCAAAAATAGAAGTATTGTAGAAAATGAAAAATTATGGAAGATAACAGTTTACACGAGGTATCAGCCTTCAACTTCTACCTCGGCCTCAAGGCGGTTCCGGGACTTGGTGCATACGTTTCTAACTGTGTCTCTGGGAAGATCTTCAAATCTCTCCTTGATCTTGGCCACAAGCCCGGCCTTCGTGTTTCAGCCCCATCGATCAATGTTTTTATCAACCTATGCACCCCAGATATAATAATCCATAGAATTAGAAGTTCAGTCATTCGGTTTTGTGAAGTTGTATAGATACTACCTCAACCACTTCAGACGTATGTGTAGCAATAAGCCAATCGTGCTGCCATATATACATGTGACCTTAATAAAATTCCAGCTGCAGGTCTCTTTAATCAGGGTTTGGTCACAGTCTCCAACAGCTTCACATAGCCTTCTGAATTGAGCTCAAGTTCCTGTTCAAAGATGGATGTTACGAAGTTAGCCTAGCTGGAAACACACATGAAGGGCATCACAGCGTGCACGAATTTGGTTCTTATTTAATCGACCCCGAAAGGATGAAATGCAAAGTCGACCTCGGTGGAATTTGAACTCAGAACGTAACGGCAGACATAATTCTGCTAAGCATTTCGCCCGGAGTGCTAACGATTCTGCCAGCTCACCGCTTTATGTACACGACAAGCTTCGTTCAGTTTCCTTCTACCAAACCCACTCACAAGGCGTTGGTCATCCCTGAGCTATAGCAGGAGAGACTTGCTTAAGTTGCCACGCAGTGGTACTGAACCCGGAACCAGGTTGTTGAGAAGCAATCTATTTACCACACAACCACTCCTGCTATGCATATGTGTATGCGCGGCTGAAAATGTGTACATGTGTGTAGGTGTATGTGTGTGCTTATAAATTATGTGTTGTGAAGTTTTTGTGCATGTAAGTATGCGAACACACGCACGGAATGCAGTGAATTCACCGACTTCGGGTGGGGGAGGGGGGCGACGGTTGTGTCGATGCTAGCGGCAATCTAGACTTGATTATTGTTGTGTTGGTTGATGATGGTGTGCAGTTCAAATTCTTGTAGTAGTAGTAGAGGTAGTAGTAGTAGTAGTAGTAGTAGTAGTAGTAGTAGTGGTCGTTGTGGTGGTGGTAGTAGTAGTAGTAGTAGTAGTAGTGGTGGTAGTAGCAGTATCAACAGCAGTGTTACTAATAGTAGTAGTAGTAGCCGTAGTAGTAGTTGTCTTTGGTTATGGTTGATCCCAGACGAACACTGACTGGGAGGATGTATCACTAAAAGGCATTCCAAATGTGACCATCAAGTAGGTGTTTCTGTGAGCCTCGAACTCGGAACCATATTGAATAATGAGTCTTTCTAAGACAAGCTTACAGAATCTGAAGAAGGTGGTTACCTGCTATTTCTAGCATTCGGAACGCCCAGGTATGTTATCTAGCGAAAGGTTATCGCTGCCGTTGACATGCAAAGGAAATGATGTGGCTGCGGTGATAGTATAACCTCATTACTATACCAGGCTGTAGTAGTAGTAGTAGTAGTAGTAGTTTTTGTTGTTGTTGCTGTCGTATTTATAGTAGTAGAGCGTGTGGACATTGAGGTTGAGATCGTTCGTGTTGAATTAGGAAGAATGGAGTATGAGACGAGGTAGGGGGTGGGAGTTACTGTAATGAGAGGGACGGTAGGAGTAATGAATTGTGTGAGAGTTGTAGCAATGGTGGCGGTGGTGGGGTGAGCGTTAATGCAGCAATAATAGCGGTAGTAGTAGTAGTTTTGTTGTAGTAGTAGCAGCAGTAGCTGTAGTAGTAGTAGTAGTAGTAGTAGTGGCAGTAGGCAGCAGCAGTAGTAGTACTTGGGGTGGTAAGAGTAGCGTTAGTGTGGAGGGTGCGGTAGATTGTGCAGTAAATAGTTGGTAGAAGTAGTAGGATTTCAGGTGAAATGGTAGCGATGCAGGCGAACGATGTGGGGCACACACACACACACACACACACACACACACATATATATATACGTAGAAAGATGCACTTGCACACACGCAAAGAAACATACACAAACACTCATACAAACACATGTGTATATATACATATATATATATATATATGTATATATATATCCGTATATAGATATATACATATTCATATACGCATGTATAATACATACATATATATACTTATATACATATATATGGATATATAAAGATGTGTATATATATGTATATATAAATGAAGATGTATATATGTATATATATATATATATATATATATATATATATATATATATATATATATATAT
>NC_069003.1:1805640-1813542 GCF_001194135.2 Octopus bimaculoides | reverse complement strand
ATATATATATATATATATATATATATATATATATATATAGCTATAATTTTCTACGTGAATATATGTATGTCTGTGGTGGGGGTGTATGTGCGTGTGTTTGTGTCTTTATTTATACCTTGGTTTAAGTGTATCTATGCACACACACTTATGTATATACATATGTGGATAGGTAAACATATATATAATACGTAGGCGTAAGCGTGGTCATAGGCGCAGGCGTGGCTGTGTAGTAAGTAAGTTGCTTACCAACCGAAAGGTTCCGGGTTCAGTTCCACTGCTTGGCACCTTGGGAAAGTGACTTCTAATATCCTGGGGCCGACCAAAGCTTTGTTAGTGGATTTGTTAGACGGAAACTGAAAGAAGCACGCGTGTGTGCTTTTGTGCGTCTGTGTTTGTGTGTCTGTGATTGTCCCTTCAGCATCGCTTGAGAAACGATGCTGGTGTGTTGACGTCCCCGTATCTTATTGGATCGGCAAAGGAGACCGCTTGAATAAGTACTAGGCTTCCAAAGAATAAGTTTTGGGGTCGCTTTTTTCGACTAAAGGCGGTGCTCCAGCATGGCCACAATCAATTGACTGAAAAAAATCAAAGAATAAAAGAATAAATGTCTGTATACACACACACACATACACACACATTATATATATATAATTGGAATGAAATAAAAGACGGACGATGTTAATGGCATCAAACCATTTGTAATCTACTCTGGTTATACGAAAGTGAATATAAAATATGCATTTATAATTAAGCAGATAGAAACGCATTCATAAATTCATACGTAAATACTTCAAAGTCTTTTTATGGCTAACAAGCATGCACTCATGAATATTAATATCAATAAAATAGCTTCGGATTCCAGCCAATTTTGTGACCCTAGTTTCTCATTATGCGGTTCAGTGATGTTGCAGGAAAGTTCAAGGCCAGATTTGTTCAGTTTGACATCGTGGATTCTTATCCATTAATTTAAACAAATTATTTGATACAGAGCTAGTGAAAGTATTATGTATATTTGTCGACCCTTCTCTTTGATGAGGGTTCACCGAGTTTCAAATGATTCGATTGAAATATATATATTTTTTTCATTTGATGTTAAGCATCCGCCTGTATTATTGAGCTGACGACTCACACAACATTTGGCTTTACTTATTTGGCTTTACTTATTTGGCGTTGCTATTACTATGTAGAATTCTAGCATCTTTGGTTTGTAAAGAGACGATCCAATGTCTATATCTAGGTATGAAAAATAAGGAAGTTCACCTTCCAAGCCTTCTTACTGCTTGGAACCGCTTGAATACTCCGGAAGGTGCTTGAAAAATAAGAGGTGTTACCTTAGTTCACTGGTGGTGAACAGCTGACACGTAGTACATCTCCAACGTTAGAAGTTGTGCAAAGACAATAATAATAAGAAGAAGACTAGTGTCAATTATTGTTGGTTTCTTGGAGACAGTATCAGATGTTAACAGGAGGAATATAAAACAAATTGGAATAGGGTGTCCAGTAGAACTGTTAAAAAAGCTTGTCTCCTTGGCACTGCCAGAATGATCAGGACAATAATTAGTTAGATGAAAAGAACAGATATCATAAAACCGCAGGTTGTAGGCAGCAAAACCGCTTCGTATGCAAGAGTCCAGGTGTTCCAACAAAACATGAGTTAAAAAGAAAAATAACAATCCTTTCTAGTAAAGGCAGCAGAAGTTCGTGGTTGATGAGAGGAGACAGGATCAACTGGTGCGACACGCATATATGGGTACAGGACTTCATAAAGCGTAATATGAAATACGAAGATAAAGTTGGGTACGCAAAGAACGAGAGAAACAAATGGAAAACAAGACAAGTAACATAAAAATCGACGCTTCATAAGTTGTCAGCTGTCCTTATTTTGAGCAATGAACGGCGATATAAGACTTTGAAGGCTGTTGCTCCCGCGGACCAAAAGAAAATTTGTGATTTGCGAAGAGTCGAAGTTGTATAGGCCTCCTATAACACGCCCGATGTCCTGACGTGGGGGTTAACATTTGTTATTGGCCCTCTAAGGGATGAATGGCAATATAGACTTCAGTGGAATTGTGCCGAAGAGAAAAAATCCCTCTTACTATTCAATGTCTGAACCATGTCGCTGTATTTATTATTTAGTTCTACAGTGGGCTGTTTTTTCGTTTTACTAGTTTATTTCAATCAGCTTGATCACCAGGAAAGGAAATGGGTTACTAGATGTACTTGATGTCGCTTAATTATCAAACTGATAGCCAAATTGTTATTTAAAATATATCGATATACTTTCTGAATATGAGTCCCAACAAAGTTACAATCGCTGCAGTACGTTCACCGAGATAGTTTGCATTGTGTTTGCATCATTGGTGCTGTATTAATGTTGTTGCTAGTGGGTCTTGCTAATGGTATTGTGTTTGTTGTATTGTCGTTGCTATTCTGTTGCAGCCTTGTTGTCGCTATTGTGTCTTTTGTCTTGTTGACGCCGTTGTGTTTGCTGTCTTGTTGCTAATGTGTTTTCACCTTTCCATTGCTACTGTTGTTATTGTCATTCAGTTCATGTTGTTGTTGTTGTTGTTAGTGGTGTTCTATTGTAGTTTTTACTGGGTTGCTACAGTTACGTTGTTGTAATATTTGCTTTCAAAATTTGGCACAAGGCCAGTAATTTCGGGGCAGGGTTAAGCCGATTACATCAACCCTGTGTTTGACTTGTACTTATTTTATCAACCCTGAAAATATGAAAGGTAAATTCAACCTCGGTGGAATTTGAACTCAGAACGTAAGGACGGCCAAAATAGCGCTAAATATTTTGTCCGGTGTGCAACCGATTCTACCAGCTGGCAACCGTTCCTTGTTTTAAATTGTTGTCATTCTTGTGCTGTTTTTTTTTTCACTTTTGTGTTGTTTTATTGTTGTTAGTTTTAGCATTTGTTGTCTGTGCTAACCCCCTATGGCTAATATCTTTCTTTTTCCGCTAATTGTGTTGTACGCGTGATTGTTGTTGCATTAGCTTTGAATTAACAGATTATTTAGAGCTTCAGTCAAAAATAATTTGCAGTATGTGTACCTCCTCTCTGCGATTAGAGACTTCACATCCAGGCAACTCTCACGCTCATTTACTTATTTACTTGTACTTATTCTATCAAACATTCAAAGTCACAGGCAAAATCGATCTCTGTAGTATTTCACAGACCTATGTGAAACCCGTGACTAAATACCACACTCGTTTCCTCCGACAACCAAACGATTCTGAAAATCCACCATCGTAACATGGGTACCAAACTATTGATTCAGTCGATGTGGTGGGGTTATGTAATTTATCTAAATACCCAATGGGTTTTTAAACATCAATTTGTTGATTAGTAAAGGCGTTGCACAAAATGCTATGCGCGATTTGTTTCGACAATTTACCTTCAGGAGAATTTCGTTTTCATGCTTACAGGGCAGAATCCATGAAGTAAATTCGCAGCATTTTAAGCATTGGAATGGAAGAACAGTTAAAGAGTTAATAAGAAATACCTGTGGTATATATTCAGGATTTTTACGCTCGGAGTTCAAATCACTCGGAGAAATTTGTTTGTTCCTCTTCCTGCCGACATTTCACGCTTCGACCATATGTGAGCAATCGACGTTTAGCTCTATGTAAAGCTTGCTCAAATATTTCTTCTATAAACATCCTGTATTCTTGGAAGTATTTAAGACTACACTGCATTATTCAATGTGTAGGTACAACTTAGAAAAGAACAGAAGATAAAGTGAAGGAAAAAATTACTAACATTTCTGCTAATTTGAAGGCGTCCAGCAGGCTGAATCGTTAACGCACCGGACAAAATGCTTAGAGCAATTTCGTCAATAAAATAAGTACCAGTTGAGAACTGGGGGTCGATGTAATCGACGAACTTTTTGTTCAGAACATTCTGGCTTTGTTCTAAAATTTTAAACCGATATTTATAAATACCAGAAGACATCAAGGTAGCAGATTCGTTCCTATGCCGGGCCAAAATCTTAGCTGCATTTCGTCTCTATTTACGCTCTGTGTTCAAATACCACCTAGGTCGACATTAACCTTTATGTTTTCGGAGTTGCAGTTAGGATGGGGATGAAATATATGATATATGAGCACTAAGGTCGATGCAAACAATTATTCTCTTCCTCTGGAGTTGCTGGCCTTGTGCCTAAATTTGAAACGAATATATCTGCCAAATGAACGATCATGGAGATGTCTCTGCGACAGAAACTGTTTGTAAGGATGTCGTCATTTTGTTAAAGGTTCTTCTCTTTGCTGTTATTGCCGATCTCAGTGGGTTTTCTTGGTCTTTAAATTTATGTTCCTTTCGTGGTTGTTATTTATTGTTATTTGATTTTTCTGTTGAATTGGTTTCATTTCCTTCGCATTGGAAGTGCTGTTGTTGTTGTTGTTGTTGTTGTTGTAGTTAATGATGCCGTTGATATTGTTGCTGCTGCTCTTACAGTTCCATTATGTCGTTGCTGATGTTGTTGCTGTGGTTGTTATTGTTGTAGTTGTTCTGCAAGGACTCCCCACCAATTTTCGCATTAATGCGGCATCCTGTCACGGCAGAGAAAATGGTTCGCGCCGAGGGGTAAAACGATTACACGGTACTACTTATTAAATCTTATTGGCTTTCTTTTTTATGTCATACTTATATATATATATATATATACGCACACATATGTGTTGTGTATGTGTGTGTGTGTATATATATATATATACGCACACATATGTGTGTGTGTGTGTGTGTATATATGTATATGTATATACATATGTATATATATATATATATATATATATATATATATATATATATATATATATATATATATATATATATATATATATATATTGCCATAGATATAACGACATAGATATAACGACATATATTATAATTTGCTTTTATACATACATACACACACATACATGTGTCTATATGTCTACATATATGTGTGTGTGCGTGCTACATATAATTTCTTCCTGGTTTCCTCTTAACATTAAACGTGAGTGTATTTTTTTTTCTCTTTATCGATCTTTTTTTTTTCTCTTTCCATTTAGTATGTTCAGTCAATGTTTCTTTTTTTTCCTTTTCTTTCACTTCTGTCATTTAATCAACTTCTTGGCTTCCATTTCAGTTTTCCTGTAATACCACTTCATCAATGACCCTTGTGTGCAGAAATATAGAAACGATTATTATTGGTGGTAACAAGAACGAAAATTAACCCAACCACGTGGATGGGTTTGTATTTCAGTATCATGAAATGCAAATTGTTTCCAATATTTGTACAAGGGCCACAGATCGAATATCCATTTATGTCACATTTCATCTGCTTCGATCTACACCACCGTTTCCCCAGAATTTCCCCTTCCCCTCCTTGGCACCCAGGCCACATTCCTGCTCCCACCCCCTACAACTCACTGCCATAAAATTTAGACCATTTTCTACAACACATTCAAAACAATTGTATTTCACATATAAGACTTAACCTAATTAACCCATTATTTTGTGGTTTTTACATCCATGCCTTCTTTTTGGACACTCCATTATCGCTCCATTTTTCTACAATGGATTTTTCCACCGCCGTCAAGGGGTCAGTGCCCTAATCTTTGCAAACCACCGATCAAAACTGAAGGTTCTACAACTTCTGGTGGACAGGAATTGGGACGTGGTAACGGGGTGCCTGGCTACTATCTTCCAAACATCTGTGAGTCATATGCCTACACAGGGAAAAAAAAAGGCGCCGATACAGCTTGGCACCAGTGACGTCGCAGCTCATTTATTCACGTGCAAGTGGCTGAGCACTCCACAGACACATATATTCAGCGTGAGATAGAGTGTGACAAGGCTGGCCCTTTGAAATACAGGTGCAACAGAAACAGGAAGAAAGAGTGAGAGAAAGTTGTGGTGAAAGAGTACAGCAGGGTTGAACACCACCCCATCCCGGAGACTCGTTGAGCTTTAGGTGTTTTAGCTCAATAAACACTTTCAATGCCCGGTCTGGGAATCGAAACCGCGATCCTATTTATGTATATATAGATGCATATATATGTTAATATTATGCGTGTGTGTGTGTGTGCATATATATATATATATATATATATATATATATATATACGAGCGGGAGCACACACACACTCATGATGATGATATTAATAAAGACCAGGAGAACGGATATTTACACACCCATATTCTATTTTACAGTTATTCGCAGCATTCTTCCGTTGGATGTTATTGGAAGACATATAAATTTAGAATATGCTTCACTTCCATTGCGATTATCCTACGAATAAATATTAACCTTCTATAGCCTAGGCTTTACCAATACATTATGAATTCAATTTGGTAGACAGAAGTTAGTAAAATCGTGTTAAATATATCTGAAAATACTTATTCCTCTATAATAAATTCCTCTCTTCCCGATGGCATATCATCTATTTCCTTTGTATTTGGAGACTAAAGTGCGCCTGATGTTCTTACCACGCTCCTGAAGTCGAAATTTGCTTCGAATATCCCAGTTGTAATTCGTAATACAATATCTTTAACAGCATTTACTGGCATTTATATTGCGAACTACACAGGGGAAGCAATAAATGCATTCAACCGCAAATGGACGTGATAATGTCCGACTTTATAAAAATTTGAAAAATCCATCCGCATTCTATGTCAATTTTGAATATATTTATTTCGTCGGATGGAGAAACCGAACTGGCAGAAACGTTAGCACAGTTTGACCTGTCATTGTATGGTCATAAACTGTGCAGATCAATTTTTTTTTCTTATTCCTTCTTTGCTCGAAAAGTAGAATATTCTTCTGGATTGGTAGAATTCACGGTGCGTCAGACAAAAACGGCTAGGATTAGTTCAAGATAATAATTTACATGTAATCTTACATGGTTTAATATTATATCATGCTAGTCAACGTATTGAGACACATCTCTGGCTTTTCTCCAATTGTCATGCACGTGCGATTCCGTTAGGTAAATGTTCGAAGATTATTGGTTTGTCTATGTACGTTAGCGACAATACGGATGATAATGACAGCCACGAAAGCGTGCGTAATACGAGGGGTGTATGAAGTCTTGAGCCTCAAAAAAAAAAACAAACACGGTACAAGACTTCTGATGAATGTACAAGAATTCAAGGCTCAACAGTTTTAATACACCCCTCGTATAATTCTTTCTACCATAGACACAAGAAATTTTGGGAGTGCGGGATGGTATTTTACATTCACGCCAATGCATAACTGGTACGAACTTCATAATCACCGAAAGGATGTAAGGCAAAATCGACCTGGGTGGAATTTGAACTCAGACAGCAAAGACGGACGAAATACTAAGAACTTTTCCCGCCTTGCTAACGATTCTGCCAACCACGCCGCCTTGCGCGTGTATAATGTAATACTCATGGCTTTTATCATTCAGAACTAAGAGATAACATTAAGCTGAGAAATACACTTCCAGGAGAAAAGACAAACTTAAGCTTCTTACAAAGTGGATCTCAACCAGGTTCCATACAACCGCTGGAGGTTCATGTAAGATTATTTTGTTAATATTTTTGATCATCTAATTGGTTAAACTCTTACAATGCACAAAGTATTTTAACAAATCTTTTTATACAATTCTTAATCATATATAACTATAGAAATATTATTGGAGTTTTGAAAATATTGAATGGCTACAGAGATCCAGTAGAGGAAAATATGGAAGAAGAGGGCCAACGGTAAAAAGAAATGGTAGCACTTGAATAGTTTCTTATCTCTTGTAGAGACTTATTTAAAGAATATTACTAAAATTGTTGCAACGTAGACAGATATAATTCCAGATAACGGTCGAGATTTGTAGATGTGTGGCTTTTATTCTGATGATTGTAACATGAAAGCTGTTTTCTATTGACTGAAGAG
>NC_069003.1:1787730-1805540 GCF_001194135.2 Octopus bimaculoides | reverse complement strand
CACACACACACACACACACACACACATATACATTTTATATATATATATATAGATAGATTGATTGACTGATTGACTGATTGACAGGTAGATAGATACATGCATACATAATACATACATACATTCACTCACACACCTATATGCATAACAGTCTTCTTCCTCCTCTGCGACTAGGATTTACTTGTTCAAACAGCCGAACCGCTTATTAACTGAAAACCTTATATTGCAATCTGTAAGATTGGACACTCGGACTGTTGATACCATCGATCACAGAAGTCCCTCTCGCTGAGGTTAAAGTTCAATAACAGCATCAATGATTTCTTTAAGTGAGCAATGCTCCTTGTTCTGACTATGGGTATGTTAGATGTTTTAACACCTGTTTGACTTGAGCGAGTATATTTCCCCACGAAAAACTTCCGGGAATATCCGCAACGGGATGGAATATCTCACACATATGTGTGACCTGAGCTGAAGTTTATGTCTTTGTCCATCTCTATTTCACGCAACTGATACCGAATTCTTCACATCATCTGTGGCAAATGTGGTCTAACGGTCGCTAATACTGATATTTTGAATGTTAGCACAAGACCAGCAATTTTGAGGGAGAGTGAAGTGAATTTCATCGAACCTGAAAGGATGAAAAGCAAAGTCGACCTCGGTTGATTTACGATCCAGAAAGCTTGGCTTTGTAGTCCGGTAGCAATGTAGGTGCCTCGGCTCCTCAGTCACACGTAGTGGTGATTGAATTTTTCCTTTATGATATCACGTTGCGCCTAAATATTTATATTAATATTTTTTTTTTATACGCATTAGTATTTCGCTAAATAATCCATAATCTTTTATTGTCAATACATATATTCCGATAGGTGGACTTAACCGAACATGTTCCGTTCAAGCAGTCGTCACTGACGATGCCTGCGTAAGAGGCAAAACTAGGAGTCTACTCTGGGTTTTTCGAGTCTGCCATGGGGTGGATACCTCCCCTGTCAGCGTGTGTGTATGCATCTGCTATCTTTCTACAGCAGTAAGGGAATTTTAATGCTTATTTCTAGAAAGATAGGTGCTTCGGCACCCACACACTATGCGCGCGCGCGTGTGTGTGTGTGTATAAGAATGTACATTATACTGTGATACACAAGCACTCTCTTGGAGACGTTCACACTAATATCACGCCTTCAAGTCTTTCTACTTGTCAGACATCTGTAGTAAATGCGTTTGTCTTACAATTAATTGAACCACAATAAAAGCCGTTCGTTCTTAGTTGAGTTTTTTCCATTTCTTTCATTCTTCCTTTTGATCTACATCTATTTAATTCTATTCTTATTCTTCTCTCTTTTTCCCTCGCTACAGTATATATGTTGCCCAGCCTCTCGCACTCTCCTCATAAATATATACTTATTGATATATGCATACATACATACATACACACACACAGACATATATATATATATATATATATATATATATATCTGTGTGTGTGTGTGTATGCATATATATATATATATATATATATAAATATCATACTTATACTTGTGTATGCGTGTGTATACGTGTATGGAATTGTAGGAGGGAAATGGTACGACACACACTCACATGTACCAAGTCGAATGGGCTCAAACGCGTAACGATATAAATGTTTAAATGTGGTTTATTATTTTAAATTAAGTTTGAGGTTTGCAAACGATCATTTACTGATTGGGTTCTCAATGCAGATAATGGAATTAATGGAATAAGTCTTTATAATATAGATTTCCGTTTGTGCTGATAAATAAATGGATATGTACAAGCACATCTCTCCCCCTCTCTCTCAAAATTTACATACATACACACATACCTATATATATATATATATATATATATATATATATATATATATATATATATACACACATAAATATCCACTCATACCTATGCATATTTATATACATATATATATGTGTATATATATATATATGCATATATACATATCGATGGATAGATAGATAAAACGATTGATTGATTGATTGATACACAGCTACACACACACACACTCATACATACATATATATATATATATATATATACAGAGAGGGAGAGGGAGAGAGAAAGAGGGAGAGAGACACACACACACACATAAATACCGAGTTATACCTATAGATATTTATGTTTTGTGCTGATTTGTCCAATTTTCCCTCTTTGACTTTGCTGACACATGTTGAAAATGGTGAAGTTTTGGCGAAGCAATCTTCCAGTAAATGACTTTGATTCATTCTGGTATTTGTCGTTTCTTCCCAGCCTCACTCTGCTTCCTCTGCCTACTTCTCTTGTTCTTCTTTTATCCCATTCGTTTCTTCTTTTACTTCTTTCTTCTTTGTTCCTGCCGAACCATTGTTGATTTCTTGTCTGTCTGTGCTTTTCACCGTTTTTTTTTTCTTTTCTTCTTTCTCATTAGTAGTTTCACTTCGTAATGTTCTTATTCTTCCAATACCTCCATGATAAAGAAAAAATTAAAAGAAAAACCTGGCGGTGACGTACCTAGCTACAAAAACCTCTATTATACAAGAAAACAAAGGCGATATACGCTCGCGTTCAATGGGACTAATGTAGGTAGTCTGTTGAAAGAAAACACAATTAACAAAAACATATACGTGTGCGTGATTGTGTACGTATATATAGAGAAAGAAAGAACGAAAGAGAGAGAGAGAGTGATTGAGAGAGAGAGGGAGAGTGACGTATGTATATTTTTCTCTACGGATATGCACATATCTGTTAGTTAGTGTTCGTGTCTACAGGTATGTACATACATTGGTTGAATAAAATACAAAACATAGTATAAAAGAATCGGTATAGAGAGAAAGGAAACAGCAGGAGAAGCAAAATGTTCAAATGTCTCACACAGGGTTCGAAACCATCATAAGAACTCACCTACAAAAACCACATCTTAACGAAAGACAGCATTCATAATAATAATTATCTTAGAGTTTGGTACAAGAATAGCTAGTTTAAGTAGAGACTCTAAGTCGATATCTAATGACTGTTTTCCATGACAGGTGCTGTATTTTGTCCACAACAAACGGTGTGGAGGTCGGGATAAATCACTTTAATCTCTACAGATTTTGAATTGAAAGTATAAAGAGCCGAAAGTTGTCCTCAGTGAATTATTTGCGACACTCTTTCGATTTCGCTATGCTGCCTGTCTTGATGTGATCGTGTCTGCTTTACTCAAATAGATAGTAACTCCGAGGGAAAGATTTTAGACGGTGCCACTGTTTGACTGGCACTATATTATATCGATTACGAACAGATAAATGTCAAATTTGATTTGAACTTTTACCGGAAAGTTAAAGAGCAAGGGTGATATAACGCAAAACATGCATTCTATGTTTCTGACAATTCTGTCAAGAAGGAGTGCCGATGGAGCTGTCTTTCGTTCGTCGAAGAATCTAGTAATACGGTTACTATACAATTCAGAGCCAACACTGGGAGTTACGTCGTTTCGTATACGAATGCGATTTACATAGACCCATTCGTATACGAAACGCTGTAACTTGTATTGATGTCTCTGAATTAAAGAAAAAAATTATATAGATAAACTGAAACGTTAGAATATCGCATTGCTAACACAAAATGGAAGACACAATATTGACTTAACATTTAGAAAACTTGTGAATATATTATGATTGAAAAGCAATATATTGTATACTTACCAGCAATTAACATATACATAACAGGTACCAATTTGTACATTGGCCTATATAATTGAGTTGCACCGGTAAACTTTAGGGGTATTTAAGTAATGCGTCCGTGGACAGCTAATGGGTTGAATGCGGTAGTGACGAAATGTCAATAAGTCATGAAATGTGCATAGTCACCCATTACCTATTTTTGCAATCTTCGATCGCATTGTTTATATAGACGTATTGGTATTTGAAACGTCGGATCTTGCAGTGTTGGCTTTCAATACAGATATACACATGAAATGCCGATATACGATCTAGATTTGCCACATGTAACAATATCCCAATTGAGAAAAGCCAACTTATATTAGTGAATATATAAGGGAAGTGCATAAGTAGTTTTATGAAGCAGTACATGAATTTATTGCAGCTGGAACCTTTTAATCGAATAAACAAATGTTCGTATTCTACTTTATAAGTAGACAGACGATGGAACAAGTAACCTCGTCAATATGAGTTCTACTTGAGTCTCTCTTTTCAGGCCAAAAGGCCAAACACGTGCCTTCACCTTTCGAACGAAAAATAAAGTTTATATTTGATATATTAACTATAAATAAGAACTTCAATAACTCGGCACGTTCGATTTGCATAAATAGCTCTTTGATTGTAGCATGATCAATTACTCTATAACTGATATAATAAGCAACATATTACGAATAATATAAATATAATGCTCACATACTCTATCAAGTATTTTCTTTCTTTCCTTTTCTCTCTCTCGCTCTCTCTGTCTCTCTTCTGGATGGTCGATGCAATAAGAAATCGAATAAACAGGAAAAATAAAAACAAAAACAAATGTCGGTTTCTGCGTACCGAGAAAGCTGGAAAAAGGATTTATTTTCCATTTGTAGAACAAATAAAGTATAACAGTTTAGCCCAACATTATTGCTGCTTTCGTTGGGGCTGATAATGTTGAATTTATCTAAAGATGGATCCAACTCTCTCAGAACATTAAACGGCATTCATGTTGTAGCTGCTTTCTCATTGTCCACAATAATTGGGTCACTCAATATTTTTCTTTGTATTTTATTCAACATAAAAACACTCATTCATGCGCGCGCACACACACACACACAAGCACGTACACACGTGCTCACACATACGCACACATGTATGTATGTGTGTATGTATATGTGTGTATGTCCGTATATATGTATATACATACATATATATATGTATGTGTGTGTGTCTTCCGGTCTTTTCACAATGTAACCTCGTGGGCATCGGTACCATTTTCCTCTTTCTCCGTTTTTCCATTCTCCGAACTTTCCATCTTTCCGACGAAGAGCTACGCCCGAAACGTCATACACTCTCTCTTTCCTTTCCCGAGCGTCCAATAACACTATCCGTATCACGTCCTCACTTTGTTGTTTTTCTGTTATTGTTTTTTTGAACTTATATATATATATACTTACATACAGCAGTGGCTGTGTGGAGACATACAGGAGTGGCTTGCCTACGAACCACATGGTTCTGGGTTCAGTCCCACTGCACCGCGCCTTGGGACAAGTGCCTTCTACTTTATCCTCACAAATCTTTGTGAGTGGATCTGGTAGACGGAAACTGAATGAAGTCCGTCGTATATATATGTGTGTGTGTGTGAATGCGTGTGCGTGTGTGTTTGCGTGTGTGTATATGTTTGTCTGTGTTTGTCCCCCAAACATCACTTGACAACCGATGCTGGTATGTTTACAACCCCGTAACTTATCTGTTCAGCAAAAAGTCGATTTGCTCGACTAAAAAGACGATGATCCAGTATGGCCGTAGTGAAATGACTTAAACAAGTAAAAGAATGAAATAATAAAAAAGCAATGAGAGTCGAAAGATGGAAGATACGAGAATGTTTATTATTATTCACGACAATTGTTTCGACACATCTAGCACTGACTCCTCGTGGGTGGGATACTTTATAACTGATTCAGGAGAGTCCACTGATGAAGATGTGTCTTACCGGGTTATAAATAGATACCATTCATTAAAACAACAGTTCCGCAATGTATCTCCTCATTTCATAGAAAGAAAAGCAGCAAAAATGAACGAATTATCTTCATTTATATAGAAGACCAAAAATAAAATCACAGAAGCAAAAGAGAAACGAACACGCAATACAGCGAGAAAAGCACGTGCGTGTGTGTGTGTGTGTGTGTGTGTGTGTGTGTGTGTGTGTGTGCGTAGTGTGTTGTGTGTGTGTGTGTATACAATCACATACATTTATTTGTATGTGTAACTTTTATTGTTTCTCGTAGCAGAGATGACGCGCCATTAGTGCTATTGGCGAAGTGCGTACGTCTTCTTCGTTTTCTTAAGTACATTACTGCCAAGAACTGGTAATAAAGTGATGACAAAATCTGATACTGATAGCTTTTGTATGGATAATTAACTAATTAAATAAAGCAGCCATAAGTAACCCTAACAGATGGCAAGGTTCATGCAGGGTTCATGCTTAATATATATTATATTATAATTCCTTTGGATCAGAGCTTACACAAGACTAGCAATAACATTATCAGTAAATGGACGTAAACCGTGACGCTTAACTACGGAACAATTAATATTCTCTAATAACATCTTCACGTTTTCTACAGGATACAGTTTCATTAACTTGCTGATGGAAGAAAAAAAAGAAAGATAAAGAGTGGGAGAGAAATAGAGGAAAAGAAAGGGGGAGAGACAGAGATAGAAAGAGACAGACAGAGGAAGAGAGAGGATAGAGAGAAAGAGAAAGGACGGAGAGAAAGAGGCAAGGAGTGAATGCTATTCTACTTCAGCTTAGCTCATCGTTAAAGCCTGCCTTTCCATATTTCTCTTCGCATTTCCAAAGAAGATTTGTTAAAGTACAAGAAATTAGCTTAGTTAATGTCTCTAAGTTTGTCTATTTCTGTTGTGTCTTATTTTTCTCTATCTTACATCTATAGAATATTCTGTTATGAAGTCACTACTACGTGTTGTTGTATTCTAACTAAGCTTTTTTCAATGTCAGATATAGCAATGCTTTATGCTTGAATGTATAGTGGCATAATTCTTTTCAGCAAGTGCAGCTTGCTGGCGAAATTGTTTCTCTGAAAAATGTGAGAATATTGTGTATTTCTTATCCTAAAATTCTTTAAGTCTCTACTTGCAGCCTATCGAAGGAATCTTTCCTATCTTTTCTGTAGAATTTGTATAGGTCTTGGTTCAGTTCGAAAGTCCACTAGAATTTCTCTCGATAGTTCCACGATCTACGATAGCTGTTCCCTCCGCGTTCTCTCGTTGTCATAGTGTATGTAAGTTAATTTTCCACGTGGCTTCTATTTCACTATTTGATTGCTGCTATGATATTTTCAAAATTGGTTAGTTCTTTGCATCTGCTCTAAAAGGAAAACCATTTCTTTTACCAGGCTTCTATTAATAGCAATAATTATAGGGGATAGTAGCATTTTCCCGGGGAATGAATAGTCTTCTATGCAAAGATGTCTGTATTCAATGCTATGATGCATGTATATTCTCGTATATATATATATGGATGGATGGATGCGATGGATAAATTGTCACCGTTCTATGTTTTTAATTTCACGCATGCATATCGTTTGTTTTTTGATTTTCTCGACTACACAGTCAGTATAGTGAGGTCAGTTGGGCACCGTCTGTGACGAAAAACCACCATGGCACAATTCACTCTGCCAGAAATCTGGAAACGACATGCTGTACTGCTCAGCATTCGTGCCAGAGGTTCCAGTACGAACATTTCAGAGTGTTTGGATGTCAATCTGAGGCGACTGAAGAAGAGATTGGAATATGTTTTGGTATTAAGAAGACACAGTTTGGATTTTAACCCTGTCCACATGTATGTATGTGTGTGGATGTATCTGCTTGTATCTGTATATATTTGTGTATTTTTATTACTCAAAATACATGTGTATATGTCTCACTCATGATGTATGATTTAACTTTCCAATTCATGTGTTTGTGGTAGTGTTATATCTTTTATATATGAACAGGCGAGGATTCACGTGTGTGTAAGAAAGAGACAGGAGAACAGAGAAAATGAGTTAACAGACGAAAGCGAGCGAGAGTTTGTGAGAGAGGAATAGAGAGAGAGGGAGAGAAAGAGAGAGTAATATAGCGAGTTGAGATTTCTAAGCTTGAGTGATATCTGTCTTGTTAAGGCTTCCATGGTGTAATATACCCAGGCTTCTCTGCTCTATATCAGATAACCTTATATATCAGTCAGGAAGCCTTACATAAGGCGAGCGGTTCCTGTAAAAAGAAACGGAAAATATTATGATTATAGAAACTTAGGCATGTGAATACAAACGAAATCCAGAGCTACTCTCACGAAAAGGCACATATACAGTGGATAATATATAAATATATATATATATATATATATATATACACACACATTTATATATATGTATATATATATGTATTTATATATATATATATACATAGATATATATACACACGTATATACATATATATACATAGATATATATACACACACGTATATACATATACATACATACATATATATCTGCTCTGTGTGTGTTTGTACGTGTGTTTCTGCGTGAATTTCTACGTGTATTTCTACGTGTATTTTCATGTATGCGCGCGCGTGTGTGTATGTGCGCGTGTATGTATGCATATTTGTGAGTGTGTGTCTCTCTGCATACATTTGCGTGTGTGTGTGTGTGTGCGTGCGTGTGTGTGTGTGTGTGTGTGTGTGTGTGTGTGTGCGAGCGTGCTTATTTGTCTGTTTGATTATATGCATACATTTTGTGTACGTTTTCACACACACACACACACACATATTCATGTAAACGGTAACGTATATAATATAGATGCATCTGCACAAGCATACACAAATACACACACACACACACACACACACACACACACACTTCTATGCATGGATACATATGTGTGTGTGTGTATTTATCATATAAAGATCTTGAGAACTTTCATGGTTATTAAGAATGGGTTTCCAACCACCCAAATAATTATAGAAATGTTCCCCGTCTCTTTTACTGTTATGTTACTTCACGCAGCAAACACAGGGCGAGTACAACCACGCTTTCGCCTTTTCTACTTCTACCTGTGTAACATTGATCCAACACAGATTTAGGCAACATTGATACAGCATAGATTTTCCTACCAAGGAGAAGTTCTATAATGGATTGACCTTGCTCTCCTTGTATTAATTTTGGGAATAGTTTTCCAATGCTGAAGCTATAAACTACCGTCGACTTCTCTGTTTGGTGTAAAATATACAGATTCGAACAATATGAAAACGAAGTTATACTATAACATTCTGTGTTAACCATGCATATGTCTCTGTTTGATTTATCGTTTCGTAACCGTAAGGACAGCGGCCCACAATTTAAATTATTACCCAAGATGATGCAAATGAAGAAAATGTCTTTGCACTTGTTTGTACAATCTTGCGTTTGCCAAAAAGCTAGAACAAATATTCTGAACTTCCATACGACAATGAAAGACAATTTTAAGGCACTGGTGATTTATACATTCCGTATTTATATCCTATGTTATTTCCAGAATCAGTCGGACTACAATGTGTATACATGTATTTGTGTATACACGAATACTTTCTCTTCTGAGATGTACATGATCTTCTTGCATATATATGTACGTATTCATCCTGCGTGTGTGTGTATGTGTGTGTGTATGTATGTCTGTGTGTTTGTGTGTACATATACACAGAAACAATTATATATACATACATGTAACCATATTCAATATGTTTTATGCACAAGAAAATTATATTATAGTCAATTTAAAATAAGAATATCTGAAATGGTTGTAAGCGAAATATTTATCACAACTAATTATGATAATACATCCTGATCAACTTTCTAAGCGCGTGCCTCATATCGCTAAAAGGAAAAAAATCAGAAAAATTCTTCAGATACATTAACAGGTAATAAAAGTAAGCTAATTATATCCAACATAAGAAAACCTCAATAAATATAAAACAAAATATAGATGAAAACATGCATAAAAGTTAAAAGAAACAGAAATTGAATTTGCATTTTTTAAGTGATGGAACAGAGATAAATAGATGAAGGAACGTTCTGGTATTAACCAAATTTTTCACTGTTGCTATTAGTTTCAATAAATGACAGAGTTATAACCAGTGTCCTGATAGATCTTCACTCTCTGTATACAGTCGTGATTGGAAGTGTGTTGTATTTTGTATATGAAATGATTACAAGGAATCACTCCATCAAAATTCTGGCGAATAGGATTCTCAGTGCAATTTCATTTTGTAAGCGTTACGTCTTCTTGTTCCCATTAAACCTAACAAAATATTTCTTATGGTCACAGATGAGGTGTTGCGCGCTTTAATCATGCTTAAGTATTATGAGATTGATAATGCATCATCTCTTACTGTGATTCGTAAAGAGATCGGAGGCCAAGAGTATTTACATCTGGATTTGCTATGAGACCAAAATGCTATTTATTCGAGTAGTAATTCTTCACTGTTTCCGTATTAGACAATTGGAATTAAGTGGGCAGTTTTATAGTTTGGCACCTTGCAAATACTACTGTAACTAAATCAGAATAATCTTTCTCTCTCTCTCTCTCTCTCTCTCTCTCTCTCTCTCTCTCTCTCTCTCTCTCTCTCTCTCTCTCTCTCTCTTTCTCTCTTCCTTTCTTTTACCTTTCTTTCTTTCTTTCTCACTCTATCTTTCTTTCACACTCTCACTCACACACACGCTATCTCTCTTTCTCTCTCTCTCTCTTTCTCTCTCTCTCTCTTTCTCTCTCTCTCTCTTTCTCTCTGTCTCTCTCCCTCAATATATATATAAACAATTGCGCATATGGTATATACGAAGATATATTTTCTTGAGCACATATTTCGAAATCTTTCAACAAAGTTAACTTTCCTAACAACAGTGAGTAAATCACTTATTAAATAATATCTATTAAATAATTAATTAGTAAAAATAAACTGAAATATTGCTTTCAGTTTAGAAGCGGATCACCTTTACGTAGTCTCCCGATCGAAAACAATTTCTGTATTCAATTTATCTTAATTTCATTCTTTTGAAGTGTTTAATGTTTTTCTTATCATTTCTCTCGACCGTTAAATTCATTATTAATACTAGTTCATCTTGTTCTACGTAATTGTTACTGCGTAATACACACATAGGAAAGTTTAGCAATGCAATGGAAACAGAATTCAGTAAATTATGTTGCAGTATTCGTTAAACAAGCAGCAACGTATATTTAACTGAACACATGTGCTGCATTTTGTAAATAGACATAACTAACATTGTTCGCGGAGAGAGAAATTTCTGACGCCCCATTCATGTAATTGTTAGTTATAATTTTTATGTGTTACCTTATGTGTCTGTTGATTCAGCAGACGCACATATGATTAGCAAAATTCACTCTATCAACATACGGCTTTATATTCCTTTGTCTGTAATGCATTCATGACTAGATTAGCAAACGAACGTTTCTCATTTTAAGGAGATATGATTTAACAAAGTTTAACCAGTTATCTCTAGAAGTTGAGAGATAACATAGAAACAACATTGTCGAGGGAGACAACTTCTAGTCATTTATCTACGTACGCAACCCATACAATTTTCAGTAAACTATGATCGGATTGATAATCCAGTACATTTAGTAATCCTGACGTTACATCATTTAGTGACAAATTGTTGCAATTTAACCTGTTGATTTGTTTTTATCTCAACACGGTAGCTATTCTTGTGTAAAAGAGAGTACAGCGGATCGGTTAATGATGATTTTATTCAACATATACGCCACCCAGATTTACACACGTTTTAGAAGCAGTTCTTCAGGTTTTCGAAACCCCGTAATTGAACTCTGACGATGGGGCCTCCAGCTGGGGCTTTCATGGTACGCTTAAAGCCAGGAATTTTTCAGCAGCCCTTCGTATTGCATGGTAGTTCGAAAGAGATTGAGGACAGAATTGGATCTGACCAGCGGTAACCCCCTCCCCACACACGCTATGCGAACTCTCGGTGCACACGCATACACACACACACATGCGCATGCACAAAACCACAGGCACACACATAAATATACACACGTTTCGATGTCTCAATAATAATAACAATACAGACAGTTCGTGAGCTGAGCTTAAAATTTTAAACGGTTGATAAAGATGGTGGGGAGCTGGCAGAAACGTTACACGCCTGGCAAAATGCTTAACGGCGTTTCGTCTGCCTTTACATTTTTAGTTCAAATTCCGCCGAGGTCGACTTTGCTTTTCATCCTTTCGGGGTCAGTTGCATACTGGGGTCGATCTAATCGAGTGGCGCCCCCTCTCCAAAATTTTCGGGCCTTGTACCTAAATTCGAAAAGAATAAGGCTGATAAAGACTCTGTGAATACTACGAGATCGAATTCAGAGGATAGGTCCATTCTGAATGGACCAAGATATTACTTGTGTTTTTTTGCGTAATTACGTGACTTTAATGCATCATCTCATTAGCGACGATATCAAAGTCATAGGCATGTGAAAATTTCTAGTTGCGAATACAGAATATTGCGAATTCGTTACATGATATTTTGCCTTGCATATTCTGAACCGGAAATCAACTTTTATCAGCATTGACGTAACGGGCCATAAAATGCACGAAGCCTGATTGTTTGACCGGTACCAATTTAAATACATTTGAACGCAACATATTTGGATAAATTCTGTACGGTACATGTATCTGAATTATGCTTTTCATAGCAGTATGCGGTACATCAATGGAAAACAAGTGCTGTGCGTATCTCGTCATATAATCCCCAGGTAATTATAGATGGAAAGGAAAATACGAAAACAAAAAGACAAAGAAAAAACGGAAGCGCATTAAAGCGAAATGAATAACGAAAATACAGGTAGATAAAACGTGTTAAATAATAAAAAAGAAAGTAGTGGCTCTGGTTTGAAAACGGAAAACTCGTAAATATTGTGGTGAGAACATATCATTGGGAATTATATGGTGCAACGGTGGTAGCGACGAGGAGGAACTATGTGTTCTGTGTTATGAAGTATTTCCCAATGAAAGCATGAAGCCAACCAAAATTCCTCGTCATTTAGAATAGGAAGCATGAAAAAGCATTAACAAAACCTGTTGAATATATTCCACGAAGACACCAAGCAAGAAATAACTTTCATGACAAAAGTGAATAGAAATAAAACTTAGCAATTGACTGTAATAATAATAATAATAATAATAATAATCACAGAAGTTCACGAAAAATCTCGAGACGTACATGATAGAAATAAGCACTACAATAAGGGTGGAGCACTTGCAGAAAACATCACTGGTTGGAACCGCTCGAATACTCCGGAAGGTGCTCGAAAAATAAGAGGTGTTACTTTAGTTCACTGGTAGTAAACAGCTGATATCGTGGTGCATTTCCAACGTTTCAGTTTATATACCCTCCAGCCTTCATCAGGTGTCTTAAGGACATTTCGAACCTGGGTTTTTATTCCAAAGGTAAATGTCGATGCTAATGATTCTCTCAGCTATCTGCCTGCAACAATAATGATGATTTATTTCAAATCTTTACCACAAGGGCAGCTTGAGGGAGGTGGAGATGAGTCTATTACGCCGACGCTAGTGTTCAACTGGTACTTATTTTAGCGACCTCGAGAGGACGAACGGCAAAGTCGGCCACGGCGGAATTTGAAATCAGAACGTAAAGACGGGCGAAATACCGCTAAATATTTCGTCCAGCGTGCTAAGGATCCTCCCACCTCACCGCCTTCAGTAATAGTAGTAGTAGTAGTAGTAATAATACCAACAACAACAGCCACAACAACAACAACTACGATGACAACTGTAAATCACGTTTTATCTATTCGACTCCTGTACGTTTTCGACACGGTCTTTTTTGATAACGAACCGATTTCTATTTCTGAAATCCTAGCTGGTTTCATCTCATTTGTTGCCGAACGAAAACATGCTCTTGACCCTGTGGCACTTTCAGCGTGTATGTCATCGGGGAAGTTGTATTCTCGCATGCTACACAAACATGATTAAAAACAATGGCGATAGAAGCATAATTGAAGAGTACGAAAAGAATAGAAAAGCGTAAAAGCTTAATTTAAAACAATAACATTCCGAACGAAAGCCATGCAGGCTGTTAATTTGAAAGCATTCACAGTTTCATGAAGTGAAAATCTTATATTATTAAGAAAGATCATCCTCTTTAATCCATAACTATTTGATACTTTCCATGCTTTACACTTTCTTTTAACCCACTTTCTCTCTCTTCATCTCTCTTTCCTATAAATTCTTCTTCCTATCAGACGCATCATTTCCCGCTTTCATCTCAGTCATTGCTTGAACTATTCGCCAACCTTATCTGCATCCTTCCTCCTTCTATCTATTTCTCTTTCAGCTTCTATTTCACGCTTCATTTTATTCTACTTCCTCCTCCTTGGTTCCAAGAAATAGTTACGCCCCTTCCTCACTCTCCCTCCTCTCTTTCTCTCTATTTCTCTCTATCTCACTCACTCTGTTTAACAATCTCCTAAACCCCTTCTACCCGTTCTCCTTTTTCCCTTCGTCTCTCTGAAGTGGAATTTGTCAGTTCAGTCTGAAATCCAGGAAATCGGGTCAGATAGAAAGGGGTGGGTGCTTACTGCGCAGAGAAAACGCTCTGGTTAAGCTCCTTTGTCTAAAAATACTTTCGTCGACATCATGTATTAATTACGTAACATATTCGACCTTCAAGAAATAGCAGTCAAATTCCCTAAAATTTCAACAATGACATCATATATCCACCTAATCATGTGTCTATGTAATAACCCCGTTTCCCCAATATTGTGACAAGCTAACAATTCTTAGGAGGGACAATCCATGGTCACCCCATGTCCTAGATATGGTAGACGTATGTACCTCTAATCACGTTTTGTCTATTTAAATAAAAATGAAGATAAAAATAATAAATAAAACTTAAAAATAAAGGATGGAAATACATGTTTGACCATGTAGTCCTTCAATTACCATGCCATGTGTTGTGATGGATGGTTCACATTTTACCATTGATCTGCTTAGTGTTGTCTTGCGGGTTAAACAGCAACAGCAACTACCAAACAACCATCTAATCAAGCTAGCTTTCAACGAAACCATCCATTTAACTATTCACTTATGAAGGCAGCAGCGGCAGCAGCAGCATCCACCCCTACCATCCACCGACCATTTAACCACAATTCCATCTATCTAACCATCCATGTCCTTTCAACAATCCAACTATAATCCCATGCCAATCACCACCTAATACATCTACGTACACACACAAAGATGACATATAGAAAAGTTGAAAGGAAGCACACCTACATAGCAACCTAACTGCTTTCCCAACCATTTCAATCGAACCCTCTCTTTCACCCCACTCTTTCTTTAACTCTTTGCTTTCCTCTTCTATCGTTTTATTCTCTTTTGTTCATTTCCTTTATTAATCCTTTTCTCTATATCCTATCTGCATCCCCGTTCCCTTTCTTCCTTTCTGTCTTTCTCTCTCTTTCTCTCTTGGTGTTACGCAATGAACCGCTTCCTTCTCCGACACTCTCAATGAAACTCTGTCTTTCCCTCACTTTCAATGCTTCACTCAATTACTTTCTTTATCTCTTTCACTGTTCTCTTTACTCCTTTTCTTTTCTCTTCTCTCTATCAATCAGTCACTATCTTCTTCGCACTCTCATTCTCTTTCTTTTTCGTTTTCTCTCTTCTTCTCATTCTCTCTTTTCGTCTCACTCCTTCATTATCACTCTCCTTCTCTCCCTCTATCCATTTTCTCTCTATATTTATTGATCTATATTTTATCTCTCATTAAACCTTTCATTTTCTTTCTCTCCCTTATCACTAACTCTCTCTCTCTCTCTCTCTGTTTATATATATATATAACGCTTGCCCTTCTATCTTTCACTCCTCCTCTCACTCTTTTCCTTTCTTTCCAAACGCTCCTATCACAAAGTCATTACCCTAATGAATGCTCCGTAACCAGAGACAACAGTTAAGGTACATACAGCAAGTTTGATCATTTTCTCCCTCTCTACATCACTCTCGTTCTCTCTCTCAGTCTTCCTTTCTCTTTCTTCCTCCCTCTTTCTCTCAAATCTATCATCTCACTCAGTCTCCACTTGCTATTCTCTCTCTCTCTCTCTCTCTCTCTCTTTCTCTCTCTCTCTCTCTCTCTCTTTTATACTCGTTGCATTAAACCTTTATACATGTGCAATACACAATGTGCAACATCGCTGCCTTCAATAGAACGCAATAGAATGCTGCATGCCTAATTCCGCAAAGACAATTCCATGTTGAATTGGTTGTGGGTTTGGTGGGGTGCAGGAGTGTTCAACAGAGTAGGGGAATGTTGTGGTGTGGGAGGGGAAAGAAGCGAGGGGGGTATATGTAGGGTTTGTAGAAGGTGGTGGGGATGAATCATTCGACATCGCTTTGTTTCACCGTTTTCCAAACTATAAACGTGCGCCGAGTGATTCAGCGTTGTTTCATGTTTGCGTTTGTGGGGGATTGTTGTTGTCCTTGCTGTTGTGGTTGTTGTTTTTGCTATGCTCTAATTGTATTTGTTGTTGTTGTTGTTGTTGTTGCTCTTGTTATCTACTTTATGTGGTTTGTGTATTTATGTGTTCTATTCTATGGTGAGTGTTCTGTGCAATATATTGCAGAAGTAGCAGCTGTGCTAATGTATATCGTTTGTGTGTACGCACATACACACACACACACACACACACACACACACACACACACACACACACACACACACACACACACACACACACACACAGATATAGATATTGTATATATATATGTATATATACATACACACACAGGCACACACACATATATGTCTGTCTATATTGGCTGATAATCAGTGTGGTGTGTGTATGTGTGTGTGTGTGTGTGTGTGTGCGCGCGCGTATCCTTTGCTGTTTGGGAATTTTGTATGAAGGTTTGCGTTCGTTTAATTCATTCCTCGAATAAAGTATGTAGTGCACGCTAATTATATGTGTGCATATGTATGCATATACCTACCAATACGTTCATATATACACATATACATATATCCATACTTACATACATACATACATACATATATATATATATATATATATATTTATATATATATAAATGTAAATATATATATATATATGTATAGATAGATAGGTGCATATATATGTGTATGTATATATGCACTCTTTATATAAGAACATATACGTAAATTAATAGACAGATAGGTAGATAAAAAGCTATTCACACGCACACTCACACACACACATTCTTGCTCTCCGTCTCTCTGTCTTTCTTTCTTTCATGTACATAAACACACCCACACACACACACACACGTGCACACATCTATCGCTCACACAAAGTCTTTTGTTTCGAAGTTTTTATATAATCAATTATCCGTCGATCGGTCTTTCATTCTATCACTCGCCTTCACTCTCTCTCATACCCACGCTCTCACAAACACACGCACTTTTTCGATCCCACTCTCTCACTCTTTCTCTGTCTCTCTCTTACCCCTTCTCTTCAACATCCTATCACATATTACATCATACCAACTCACCGCCCCTCCTCTTTAACAGGTACATGCATTAACGACTTCTCTGTCACACAGGATTCTTTGAATTAGTCTTCACATATGTGTCTCTCATGCTTTCTATTCATGACACTTTTATCTCCCTTCAACACGCCCTCTTTCCACTCTCTCTCTCCCACTCTCTCTCTTTTCTCCTCCCCTTCACTCCCTTTCTCTCTTATCCCTCCTTTACGCTGTATGCAAATCCAGCTGAAGATCAAAAAATCTTAAGAACTAGAAGATTCTATGAACATCTCAGTAATCAAAATAAACGCGGCTCTGCAAAACCTGCAAAGAGATCGTTGTGAAGAAAATGGTTCTGCTGAACAGAGTTACCCTAGAATCATTGCTGGTGCCTTTCATATTTTTAACAGTAGTTCTTTGAGTCTCATCATCAACTTTTCGTTTTTTATTATTTTTTTGTCTCATCAATTATGGCAATTTATATATGTGTATATATATATATATATATATATATATATATATATATATATATATATATATATATATATATATAT
>NC_069003.1:1786056-1787720 GCF_001194135.2 Octopus bimaculoides | reverse complement strand
ATATATATATATATATGTATATATATAATGTGTGTGTGTGTGTGTGTGTATAAATATGTATGCATACAAATATATATATATGTGTGTGTGTATGCGACGTGCTTCTTTCTGCCCCCCCTCTCTACTCGTAAACCGATGTTCGACTCGAATGCTATAGCTGAAGTCACTTGCCCAAATTACCAAGCAATAAGACTGAACCCAGATCCATATGGTTAGCAAGCAAGCTTCTACTACATTACACATACCTGTTATGCAGGTGAATTTGTCTACCTCTCCACCAGATACGGTCTGCATTGCAGGCTGTTAATTTCAGTTTAAGATCATACAATTTTGATGAGCTTTCTCTGCCACACTGGATCGACCCGGCTTGGAAGACGAGGGACAGTTGCTTATACTAGTACCCAGGATTTGTATTTATTTTATCGAATCCGAAAGGATAAAAAGCAAAGCCGGTCTCGGCGGAATTTGAACTCAGAACTTATCGACGGGCGAAACGCAGCACAGTACTTCACTTGGTGACGCCATCGATTCTGCCAGTTCGCCGCCTAGGACCAAAAGCACACATCCTCCATCCAACATGTAATGGAGTTTATCTTTTTAAAAGAATAATGTGCCCTTCCTTACTTCTATATAACCTCAGTGATATATTTGAGATTGAACTGTTATCTCTAGCAGACCGAGCAATTACACGTAGCTTGGCTTCTTTTCGCTCAACCAACCCTGTGTTGCATATTCTACTGTGTTTTGCTGCCACCTTCAAAAACAGCCATTAATCTGCCATTTATCTCTCTCTCTCACCCTCTCCCTCTCTCCTTCTTTCTCATTTTTACTCACACCATCAAACGCCACGCATATTTCCATTGCTTCTACCGTTCCGCAACTCCATCTATCATCGTTCCTCTTTTTCTCCCTTTATCTTTCTCTCTATCACAATTTTTTTTTTATGGTCAGTTGCAGGGTAATATACCTGTTTGATGTTTTCCAGTAATTGTAACAATTATGGTGTTCCGAATTCCTGATTAATTCCAAATTACGTGGCAATAATGTCTTTGAAATATTCGTCAAGTTTCTAGCTCTTCATTAGGGCGACAGAATGTTTGGACGATTCTAGTGCATATCGAGGGTTCTTTTAATGAGCAATATTCATACAATTTGCCGGAGAGAAATGAAAGTTAACTCGTTTTACATTTTATCGCTTTCCTTTGTTGTTTCTGTAATGGCGTGCGTTGCTTTACGCTGCAATCGCTATTTTTACGATGCTATATTCTATGAACGAATGTTGTGCAAAGCGGCTTGTATTATGGGATATGATAGGATGTGATAGAACCATTCAAATAATATTGCTAGTTGAATGTAGAGCAATTTTATGGCTGTTTGGGGAAACGAATATGACGCCAGTACAACACCTCTGGTTAGAGTGCATCAGTTGCTGCGCTATGGGATCGAACCGAGCGACACATGTTTTTACTCATATATTGTTCAATACACCAGCTTACCGCTCTCTCTTCTTTGTATACATGTCTATATGTATCTATATATCTATATAAATATATACATGCATTCGTGCTTACATGCATATATATATATGTATGAATGTGTGTGTGTATGTGTATATATATATCTACATATATATATATATATATATATATATATATATATATATA
>NC_069003.1:1782031-1784304 GCF_001194135.2 Octopus bimaculoides | reverse complement strand
ATATATATATATATATATGTGTGTGTGTGCCTTTGCCTCTGTGTTTGTCCCCCACCTCGTGGAGCTCTTACGTCTCCGTAACTTAACGGTCGGGCTGAGAGGAACGTTAGAATATTTATTAAGTCCTGTGGTCGATTTGGTCCACCCATATCCTTGAAGGCGTTACTCCAGTATAGTCACAAGCAAACAAGTAAAAGAACTAAAGAATATATCCATGATTGTGTGTGTGTGTGTGTGCCTGTGTGTGTGAGAGTGCGTGTGTGTGCCTGTATGTGTGAGAGTTTGTGTGCGTGTGTAGATGTGCGTGCGCGCACAACTATGTGAGATTTTATGCTTTTCTATACACATATATGCAAATATCAATATATATAATTCAGTGAATTGTTGTAGAAAGTTCCTAGCAGATACATGGACCTAAAATTATTTAGCACAGATAATGCTTTCATTAGCAGACAAAACAGAGATTACATCTATTTCAGATTTCAAAGTTTTTTCGCAGAAGTTTTGCGCAAACCGCTGAAAGAGGGGCGGGGTATGGCCGTGATGTTTTTGATCATAAGCCTGTTTGACTACAGCTGACCAGCTACTGAAATCATGAACTATTTGCATAGCTCTCTCCTCTGTCCGACTGCACTCTCCATCTCTGGCTCTCTCTCTCTCTCTGTGTATGTATATATATATATATATATATATATATGTATATATATATGTGTATGTTTCTCTTTCAAACTCTCTCACATTCTCTCTTTGGTCCTCTCGGCAGCCATCTCTTGACTCGCAATTACTTACTCTGTCTCCCTTAGTTTTCTCGCCTCTCTTCGTCTCACACACACATACTGATACACATTCTTTCGGCTCTTTGCCGAGTTAATGAATGTAATAAAATTAGAAATCTGTGTTGATTACACTGTAAATTGTAATCCTAATATGGTTTACGTTTCATGTTTATGTGTCTATGTGTGGTTGTATAATTTTCTGTGAGATTTATTTATTCTTTTGATTTAGCAGGCGCCAAATTTCAGTCGCCAGTTCGCTGTGAAAAATTCATTTTTAGGCAAGAAAATTAAAAAAAATAAAATAAAATAAAATAATAAATTGTAAAAGTTACACAAATATATTAATATATGAACCAAAAATAATAAAAACAAAACGAAAATTGTTAAAAAATAGAAATGCATTAAAAAAATTGTGAGAAAACTTTAATCAATTTTTATCATGAGAAAATATAAATGAAAGTAGTAATAATAATAATAATAAGAAGAAGAAGAAGAAGAATTATGTGTTAGAGGTTATTTCGTAAGTTATGAGGATCTTATAAGCTCATGGTATTCATTGTACGATTCTGTATAAAAAGGTACGGTCATTCATTTGTAGAAATGGGGGTCCCTTGCCTCCTTTGAATTTGTTTTATGCATTCATTTATTTTGTATATTTCCATTTGTCTTCCCCGCTTATGTTCTGGTGTTTGCTGAATTTTTTCCTTGAGAACAATTTTTTTCTTTGTAGTTGGGTCGTTGATGACCGCTTTCTAGCATATCGGATGTCCACTTAATGGTCACCCCTTTTTCTACGCATGTAATGCAATTTTTTCTGAATTTTCAAATTTTTATTATGCTAGGCCACTGGTTTTAAATTGACGTTAATTTAATTAATATTCAATTTATCACGCTCAGTATATATATATACATACACGCACACACTCACATACACGCATATGTGTGTGTGTGTGTGTACATATATACATACATATAAGTGTGTGTGAGTGTGTGTATGTGTATGCACATAGATTAATGTTTTGCCAGGGTGGGAATAATGTCCTGTGACTGGTGCGATTAAGACAGTTGTTTTATCATCAACGGGGAATTGTAGTGCGAAGGGTTACAGCAGCAGAAGACATAAGAAATAGACGGAGCATCTAAATCACATTTCTTGGCGTTGAACCTCCGATACTTTGTGGAGCTGTTGAAGTCATAGAAATTCCCTCAGAACCACTTCTAGCTCTCTCCGGATGTATGCCCAGGTGGAGAAAACTGCTGTGTCACACATGACTTTGATGCGGTAATCCCTTCCAACCAGCGATTGACCAGGCACTCCAGCAGATTCACATACCAGAATTGAGCCTCAGTCCCTGTTCAAAATTTCGTCCTTTGCTGCTGCGTTCCTCCACGCCGACGACAGCTTTATTCTCGCAGCAGCAGCTTCGGCGTTATACAGCCTTTGCAGTACTCATAGAAACCTGAGTTTCAACCACGATGACAGCGATTTCATGCCCA
>NC_069003.1:1774182-1779675 GCF_001194135.2 Octopus bimaculoides | reverse complement strand
TATATATATATATATATATATATATATATATTAATGTTTGTATTTATGTTACAGTAAAAGCAGTTTAACATGAAATTCAAAGATTGCTCAATACATTTGGTAGAGTAAAGTTTTATTATTCTTTGATAATGAATATATATGAAAATATGTATACATACATATATTACATGGCAGTAATATATAGTAATCGAAAGACGGCGAGCTGGTAGAAACGTTAGCATGCCGGGTGAAATGCTTGGCGGTATTTCGTCTGTCTTTACGTTCTGAGTTCAAATTCCGCCGAGGTCGGCTTTACCTTTAATCCTTTCGGCGTCGATAAATTAAGTACCAGCTGCGTACTCGAGTCGATCTAATCGACTGGCCCCCTGCCCAAATTTCTCCAGCCTTGTGCCTAGAGTAAAAAGAAATATATATTTATCGAAGTTGCCGAATTTTGAGCGCGCCGAGCAAAAAAGTTTAGTGGCATTTCTTCCGTCTTTACGTTCTGATTTCAAATTACGCCGATATCGACTTTGTCTTACATTCTATTTAATCGACTAGTCCTTCCTCTAAAATTGCTAACCTGTGCTAAAATTCGAAACTGTTATGCGTGTATCTAGGATTTTCAATTAATTCTTTTAATATGCTGGGTGAGTTTTTAATATTTCAATTTTGTCCTTATCTATTTTCTTCACGAACCGAACGTTAAACAAACGAGGGCGTTTATTCTGTGGTTCACCCTGATTCACCAGAACGTTAGACAAATATATTCGAGTCTTAATGGCACCGCTTTTACCTTTGTTCTTCGGGACCACACGATTTTGTAGTGTCTCACTTCTAAGACATTAGTGTATATTAGAAGTAAATTTAACTGTAATTTCTAGCTGCTCCAACGACTCCACAAAACACTTCCTCCCTAAGTTGATCTAACCGACAAAGACGCTGTTTTCTTTAAGAATTATGGAGAATTATAGCCCAACGTAATTAATTCTTCGGAGGTGTTTTCAATATGTTCCTACTTCAAAGACGATATTACAAAATGCACACTCGCTGTAACATATTAAGTTATTCACATTTTTATTATATGAAATCAAATAACAGTTGCCAATCCAATGTGTGGAAAGGTCACAGTTGTTGTTGTTGATTAGCAATAGGTCAACACTGATCTGACAGAACCATGATCAAAGGGATTCCAGCTGTGAAAAGTTAGTCTTTTTTTTCCGCCCCACCTTTTTTTTCTTTCTTTTTTTTTTGATGCCAGGCGCAGCACATTTAGGAATTATATCATGCACTATGTCATCGCTTGTTGTAGCAAAGATTGTGTGCTGTTGAGAGGAATATCACTATTATTCAATCCGGATATCTCTGTTCTCTCTATCAGCCTGAGTGAACAACTTTACCCAGATACCCCCACATGTTTTTCATTCTAAATCGAGTTGTCTTGTCGTTATTTATTTTTTCTTTTTGTTGCTTTTGTTGTTGTCAATGCTGTCAGTTTTGGGTGAACAATTTTATTGTCAAAAGCGATCCAGCCATCGTACTTCAATCTTTATTTACCGACTCAGTTGGTCGGTTAAGATTTGATTTCTAGTTCTAACACCTCAATGGATTGTTACTGTGTCTGTTCTGTCGCTCTGCTCCTATAAATGCCTTTTGTGCGATTATATTTATAGGTTTGCTGCAAAATTCAAAGATACACAGTCAAATGTAATCCAATAAATTTAAACTTTTCTCTGCTTCTTACACTACTCAGCATATGTGCACACCCCTTTGCATCTTGAAAATAGAATGCTGACACTCTTGGAGGATTTAAAAGAACCAAAGAGTATTAATCCTTTCTTCTTTAGATAAAAGCCTGACATTTGGGGAAAGTGGCGAGTCAAATATATTGACTTCGATGTTCATTTAGTAGTTATTTCATCGACTTGGAAAGGTTTAAAAAACAAAGTCGACTTCTAATGAATTTGAAGTCAGAAAGTAAAAACAGAAAAAAAAGATGTCTAGCGTTTTATACGCTGGGCAAACAAATCTGCCACCTCACTGCATTTCAGGGTTAATAATGCTAAAATATATAAATATATACCCTTATATAAAAGCTACCCCTATTTTGCAGAAAAAAGTTTAGGTGGTTAGCTGTGGACTCGAACTCACATCCCCGTGATTACGCGTCACGATGCTCGACCGATTGAGCTAAACTCACCCACTACAAAATTCCTCTGCAAATTTCAAATATATAGAAATCTCACTTTTTGAGACGCTATACATGCATGCATACACATATATATGTATGCATGTGTATGTATGTATTTATGTATGTGTATGATATGTGCGCGCGTATGTGATGCCTGTCATTTGTGTACGTGTGTAGATACGTATAAATATACATACATGGAAACATATATGTATATATATATATGTCAAACATTTTAACGTATGCACACATAAGTATTTATTTGTGTAAGCAGTAAAATATATATTATTTATTACCTTGTGTTTTAATGTTTTTACTGATGTTTTTGCCCATATGGCAAATAAGGGTAATATTGCCATTATTATTATTATTACTATTATTATTATTATTATAATTATTATTATTATTATTATTATTATTATTACCGATGTTGCTATCGTTGTTTTGTTTGCTCTCCTAATTCTTACGCTTATTGCTGTTGTAGCCAATATCTTACTCTTTTATTATTATTCTTAATGTTGTTGCAGTTTTTCTTGCCTGATGTATGTATGCATTTTTCCTTCTTGTCTTTTTCCAATTACTTGAACTTCTTCGCATTGATTTCTTTCGGATTCCATCTTTCCTTACCAATTTGGTGTGGTTCCAATTTTCTTTTATTGTTTTAAGAATCAATTAGAATTTGGCAAAACCAAGGAATCTTGTCTGGCAGCATATACCAATACATAGAACTGGGTGTAGTTTGGTTGGTCAATAACACCGATTCACTCGCATGGACCTTTCGTTTCTGTTGCGCGTATACATATATACGTGTATATATGCGTGTGGGTGTGTGTGTGTGTGTGTGTGTGTGAGTGTGTACATACTTACATGCACACGCATGCACACACACACACACACACACACAAACATAATATGTTTGCGCGTGTATGCATATGCACATGTGAAGTTGGTAACTTTGTTTTTAGCGATTTATCCGTTTTCATTTATCTCCCTCGTTTATTATTATTATTATTATTATTATTATTATCATTATTATTATCATTATTAGTCAGTATTCTTATTTTTATCACGTGCTTTCACTGCACTACCGAGCGCTTCTCTGCGTGCCTTGGGCACATGCTATTGTTTGTTTTGCTGTTGTTTTTCTCAAAATATTGAAAATGTTTTACGTAGGATGTCTTATATATAGTCGTAAGTTCTGGTGATTTCGTTATATGTTTCTCAGTATGCTTTTTAATCATACTTAATGCACCTAATATTAAGGGGATTGTTTTTGTTTTTAGACTCCGCATTCGGGTAATCTCTATTTTCAAATATTTGTATTTGGAGAGCCATCTGTTGCGATTCATACAAGGATTTATAATTATGCGGCAAAAAAAAATGTCGTTTGGTGGACGAGGTTGAAAGTCAAGACCACAGATACATTTCTGTTTTGTAGGGGCCTCATCGACTTTTTCAAGTTTTACTTGAAGAGAAAACTGTGAGGGGAGAGAGAGGTGCTGTGATATCCCCGAGCGAATTTATTGTAAATTGGGTAAAAATTGTGAAAATGGCTAGTGCGCACTGTAGCTCTCTAAGTGTAGACCTGTGAGTGTTACGGGAGATCTTGAACGATTGGGTCCCTCGGTTATTCGTAGGGTCCCCTTGATACAAGTGGACCTCACCACTGTCAACTTTTATAACTATTCTATACTATGTATACGTCCTGTCTACACACAGACACATACACACACACACACACACACACACATATATATATATATATTTTTATATATAGACGTCACTAAAGTGACCGAGGGTGCTATTCAGCACCAGTATCGTTAGAAATAAAAGTCAGTAAAACTCATAGCCACGAGAAAGCGTTTATCTAATGACTGACAAGAGGCATAAGCTCCCTAGAGCAAGCGAGGCAGATCCAGATCCCCTACCGTTGATTTCGGGTTTTATTAATCATCATTAGGGACTCTCACCCAGTTGCCGAGGATAAAAGGTAATTCGCCTTGTCAGCTTATAGAAAATATCGTTGGAATCAGAGACTGATTCCATAAATGGACAAAGAGAAAATTATAAATTATTAAGGTGGTTTCGAAATCCACAACCAGAAGGCACATGTATGGTCGTCATATAATCAAAGAGAATATAATATGTCTTAATATCGATTCCAAGGTTTCCACGGGGCCAGCAATATTGGGGAAGGTGGTTAATCGTTTTCATCGATAACTGTAATCAACTGGTTCTTACTCTATGGTCCCTGAAAGCATGAAATGCAAAGTCGACCTCAGCGGAATTTGAACTCAGAAGGTGAACATGAACCAGATGCCGCTAATCATTTAGACCGATGTGCCATCTTAATGCGCCACCGCCTTAATAAGTTTCAATAGTAAGTGGATAAAAATTCTGCCCGGACGATTTTGCTTTTTATCCGTTTGTGATCGGGATCGATAAGATAAGTACAAGCTGAATACTGAGGTCGATGTAACCAGCTTATTGCCTTCTTCAAAGTTACTGACCTTGCGCCAAAATATGAAACCATTATGAAGTTAAGAAAAGGCGGCAAGCTGACAGAAACTTTAAGCACACCCAGCAAAATATTTAACGGGACTTCGTCAGTTACTACGTTCTGAGTTCAAATTCCACCGAGGTTTAATTTGCCCTTCATTGTTTCGGGGTCGATAAAATAAGTACCAGTCGAGCACTGGGTTCGATGTAATAAACTACTCCACTCCCACGAAATTACTGGTATTTTGCCTAGAGTAGACAGGAAGAAATATCTATAAGTTGTATAACCAAGTGCCATTAAAATTATACAACACAACGAAAAATATACCTGAAGACAGAAAGGAAAATCTTATCGAGAAGAGATTAAATGATAAATATGCCACGAAACTCACACATCTGACAAATATATTCTTGCGTTTGTTTTTGCCTTCAGGATGAAGATTGCAAATTAGTTCACATCTTGATGGAAGAATTCTAAACATTAATCATTTATGATATTTTCATTGCAATTTATACTGTCCTTTATTTTTTAAACTCTTTTCAATCATTATATATCCAACCATGCTGGGGCATTGCCTTCAAGAATGTTCGGTCGAACAAACTGACCGTACTACATTCTATTATTATTATTAAAAATAATATTATTATTATCTTTTCTTCTTTCTTCAAATTTTCTTCCATTTCTCGCCCAGTGTTTTCCGTACACCTAGGGCAGAGAAGCTCATTGTATGCATTCCTAGTTTACACACGCAAATTCACAGGTAACATATGTATTTTCTCCCTCAGTCACGGCTTCAGGTAGGTATATATATATATATATATAT
>NC_069003.1:1768886-1773910 GCF_001194135.2 Octopus bimaculoides | reverse complement strand
ATATATATATATATATATATATATATATATATATATATATATACTTGTGTGTGTGTGTGTGTGTGTTTGCCTGTTTTCCATTTGTATCTTTCGGTGTTCGAATAAATAGTTCATGTTCCATGTACTCGTACTTCGTATTTTTGTCGTTGTACACGTTTCGTGACGTCCTGTGCCCACATATGCAGATATATATACGTATAGATGTAAGTATGTACATATACGTATGCATATTGGCATATATATTATTTATATTATATACATATATATATATATATATATATATATAATTATATATGTATGTATGTATGTATATATGTATGTATGTATATATGTATGTGCGCATGTATGTATGTATAGGTGCATGTATGTGTCCATACGGAATACCTATTCGAGGATTGCAGCATGCGACTGGCTCTCCGTAATTATATATCTGTATAAGTGTATGTCTGCTTCTGTCCTGATTCGTCTCTAGCTATGTGATATCCACTCCATTCTTCTATTGTTATGAGATAATGTCAGAATATCAGTAACGTTCGATTGTCTAGTAATTTCAATGTCTCTACTTCGTGAGTATTTGATTGCTCAAAGTTCACTTGTCGTAATTGTAACCTTAACATGAACAACCACATTCAATTCTGTCCCATTCTCCCTCATTTACTTTCAACAGTCACTCCCTCTATCCCCCTCCCCTTTTCTCTCTCACTCTCTCTCTCTCTTTCTTTCTTTCTGTTTGTCTGTGTGTAGGTATATACATGCTTACACACACACATACACGCACATATGGATATATATATATGTATATATATATACATATATTACACATATATATAAACATATGTATATAAAAATATGTTATATAATTGTGTGTGTGACTTAATGTGTAGTTGGCTATGTGCACGTATATATATATATATATATATATACATATATATATATATAAAATATATATATATATATATATAAATATATATATATTTATACGTATATATATATATGTTTATATATGTATATATGCATATAAATATATACATACATATTATGTACATGTGTGTATATATATAGACATATATATCTATATACACACAGACACACACACACATATATATATATATATACACATACATACCTGCATGTGTAGTGAGTATGTATGTGTGTATATAGAACACTGTTTCTTTCCTATAACTCAATCTGTCCTTTCAATTTATACTGTCTTCCAAATTCTACCGATTCACCCTCCCTCAATTCTTTCTGCATTGCTCTTTCCATAATTTTCTACCTCCTACCCTTCCCTCTTCCTCCCTCGGTCTCTCTATCTCCCGGTGTCCCCCCTCTCTCTCTCCCTCTCTTTCTATTACTGCTACATCGTCCATTTCTGTCTCTCCTGTTTACTTCCAGACTGAAGAATTTAATTCAACTGCCTGTGTGTTAAGTATAATTTTGGCAGGTGTCTCGCTTATCAATTCTGTGAATTACTGTATTGGACACTAATTAGCCCCAGGTAATATAACTTTACTCAAATAAATCGCCATTATCGATTCTCTTTTGGGTTCACTTTGGAAAGTATTCACGTTAAACGTACGTCGTTCACCGAGGTGAAATAGCCACTTTAAACCTCCTTTTATTTCAAATATCGAGAAGGTCTACCACCGCACCCACCCCGAACCCTAGCTCTATAGTTTTATACATAGTCAGATACATTTGCATACACTCATACAAACACATATCTATGTATATGCGTATATATGTAAGTTCATAGGTATGTATGTGCATATATATATATATATATATATATATATATATATATATATATATACACACACATATATAGATAGATAAATAGATAGATAGAGCGAGAGAGATACATGTATACATATAAATATATATATTGTATGCCGCGTAATTTTATATTGAAAAACATTATTGTATTTTGTTTCGTGCGATTAGAAGAACGGACACGTCTTCTAGATGCCGTCAAGTTTGTATAACCTTTGAACGCCAATTTCAAGAATTGCGTCCGCTTCTATATGTCAAACGATCGGATATATTTATCGATTGGCACATATGTTATCAACTCTTGAGAGATGAAGAGATGAATCGATTTTGACAGGTTTCAAACTCGTAAATATAATTTCGTCAGTTCGCCATTCCAACATCTGTCTCATCGCTTTAACGTTGTATTAGTAAAATCCGAAGAGTATATATATATATATGCGTCAATATGTTTTTATTGCCGTAGGGGTGAGGAAATTGAGGTATCGCTTGCTTGTCCTTCGAGAGAGAAAATCGCACCATTCAGGAGAGCATCTGTGTGAAGCACCGCAAAATTCCATTCTTCAAGGCAACCGAATATACATTGATGCTGATTCTCTCGCTTTGTATTTTATTAATGTCGGTGCCAATGCAGCCACTGAAGCCTTGTTCACTTTTCAGGTTTATGTGCTGCATTTGAAAACGCTTGTGGCCCATGTGGATTGGCGATATGTTTAAAGCGTAGTATGAAATGTCTTTCAATATCTTTTATCGCTGTTTTTTTTTCTGTTATAAATTCTCGACCATCTGTTACTGCTTCGTTTCGCGTTCGGTAGATGCAGCCTTGAGAAATAAACCAAAGATTTGAACTCTTCACCATCAGGTCGAGTGACGAATCTGACCCATTAATGTACTCGTTACTTCCGTGAAAGTTCGTTAAAATTTTGGGAAGAAGAAAACTATAACCAGATATTTTCTGAAAGTACCATCGCTCACACATCCAGTTTAACTGAGTTTTTAACTTTTAAATGATTTCTGAATAATATGTAAATATGCTAACTATGTAAGTTCTACGTCAGTCTTTTGAGTTTTGATCAATGGTAAGTGCATCCAAGTATCTGTGACATCGCATCTTATCATTATACTGAGGAAACAGAAAAGCTATAAAGGATAAGGTAGTTTAGAGTGAGTTAAATGGATCTCCGTCAGTTTCGGTTATTAATATTCAAATAATTGACCAGCCGAAATACCAGCGCCATGAAATGCAGTGTAAGTTGCTTAACACTCCACTGACGGAAATACTCTTTATGAAATTCGTAAGCCGCATCAGCGTGACACAAAGAGTCCAGCCTGTCCTTTGGAATTAGGAGTCATATTCAATTACACAGACAGTCTTCCTTACAGTTTTCATCTACATAGTTTCCTTCACAATTTCTCAATACAGCCAATGTCTTAAACGATCCACTGAGCAAAATGCCCGAGGCTGAGCTCTGGTCATCCTATCAGTGAAGAATCTTCCGAAACTGTTTGGTTATGCTTGTCCAGTATATGCAGAAAACAAACATTTCTCTATTAGTCTAATCTGGTAATCCTCCCTGGAGACAATAAACCACAATAACAGTAGATGCGTTGCAATAGTGAATCCCCTACTTTTGTTGCTTCAGTGTGTGTGTGTGTATGTATGTATGTATGTTGGAAAATTAAGATGTTCACAGTTGGAGATTATTATTTTCTGCTTAATCTTTACCATTGCATTTCTTTGGAGCTCAGCATTGGATGCCCCAAGTGGGTTGGGATGCCAACCTGCAACGGATGATGGGGGAACATGTTATTGCATTCTGTTACAAAGATCTTTTATTTTTTGTTCTGTGTTTTTCGACAAGAGAGGCTTTCGAGAACAAGATTTGCATAATATTTCATGCAGATAGATTAGTTAAGTTGGAGCCGAGTCTTAACTCGATATCATAGAAAGAAAAGTAATCTAAGATGAAGAAACTAACAAGGGATACGACCCTTTGAATTTGCATTAATTAGTTGTTGTTCTCATTCTTTTTGCCGTTGCCTAAGATGTTGCTATTGTTTTAGACCTTGTAGAAGTTGTTGCCATTGCTAATCTCCTTCTCCCAATGGATTATGTTGTTATTATCCCAATCGGAGATGATTTTCTGGTTCCTTTATTAAAAGGAACTGTTTCGCTGCTGATACTCCTCCAATATATATCATGCGCTCCCCGGACGTGTTCAGCTAACGTAATCATTAAAACCCCATTTTTGGTAGATCTTGCAATTGAAAAAAATCAAATACAGTTTCAACGGTGCAATTCGAAGCAAAACAGCAGAACGGTTTCAATCCCAGTTGATTTGAGATTGTGGGTTCTTTCGATATGAAAACGTTCCTTGACCAATTTAAGTAACACTATTTCCATTCCATTTAGAATATTACTCCACGCCGAAAACACGGTGCCACTGTAGCCCAACAGTCGGTTCAAAAATTCCTCGGTGCACAGTGGAAAGATGTATTGTCTTGCAGCAGCAAAAGTATTCTTATGCTAAAACGAATTTCTTGGTTTTATCACCATAACACAAGGGATAAGAACACAACACATTCACATATTTCAATGCTATATAAGCATACACATATGCCTGTATGCATCTCTGTATAAGTATATATACATATACACGCATATATATATATATATATATATATATATATATATTTCATTTGTAGACAGACATATAGTATGATGCGTTAATCCACGACTGTAGTGGTATCAATAAACAATCCTTAGAGCGTATTGTAGTATATATATATATATATACATATATATATATATATAGTCTTTTTACATATACGTCTGTGTAGCTATAAGTATTCTGCAGATGGATGAATAGGCCAACACGTTTGAAACTTCAATGTAATTCGACATGGCAACTTAACTTCAACCAAGTGCAATACCACCCGTCCTGCACTACGTTAGCGCAGCCTCCTGGCAACGGAATAGGTCATAGGTTATAAATCCCCAATCGTAATTCTTCCGTCCATTCCCCAACCGCAACAACGTCTCCGCTGCCGGGAATGAACTATAATGGTACTTTCCAAATGCGATCCCTGTGACCTCTCAAACTACGTTTTGGCGGCGCGTGAGTCTCTTGATAATTCGACTCCTTTGATTCTCTATATCTATTCACACACACACACACACACACACACACATACATACAGACACACACACACACACACACACACACACACACACACACACACACACACACACA
>NC_069003.1:1768377-1768876 GCF_001194135.2 Octopus bimaculoides | reverse complement strand
ACGTATGCATTTATTTATTTATATATATTTATATATTCATGTATATATATGAATATATAAATAAGTATATGTTTATATAATTACATATATATATATATATATATATATATATGTGTGTGTGTGTGTGAGTGAGTGTAATCATATGCATGTATTCTATAAACAAAATGTATATATATACATATACATACATATATTTACATATATATATATATATGTATGTATATTTTATCATTATTAATAAATTACAGGGTAGCAAAACAATTTTAGAAATTTTATTTACCACCAGTGGTCTAGCGAGAGTAAAAAAAACAGTCAATAGACTATGTATTATTCATTTAAAATGCAGAGATGCCTATAATAGGACATCTACTCGCTAGAAATAGCAGGAAAAGACTACATACCACAAAAAATAGGGATAATTTCGAAAGGAAATGAAAAATAAAAAATAAATGTATATGTATGTATATATATATATATATATGTATGTATATATATATGT
>NC_069003.1:1763713-1768277 GCF_001194135.2 Octopus bimaculoides | reverse complement strand
TCGTCGTTCAGTTTCGACGACGTGGGTCCCAGCTGATACGATCAACGTCTGCTAGTAACTTCCTAAAACGAAATTCGTGCTTCGATGTATAGGGTATGGTGAACAGTGCATTCTCTGATTTTGCGGAATGTTAGTTGAGCTGTAAAAAAATACTCGGTGAACGCAATAGAGATAGCATTAGAAATTAGAATCACTAGTTCTCGATCTCTGCTTCACTTTCTCCTTACCCTATCCCTCGTTTTCTCTCTTTCTCTCGATACGTGCGTTAGTATATTTATATGTGTGTGTTTGTAAAAGAGAGAGAGAGAGAGAGAAATAACGAGGAAGGTGTTGGAAAAAGGGTAAAGATTTATACATAAAAATATTCATACATATATATATATTTCATATGATCAAACAAAAAGTATATGTGTATATGCATTAATGATTTTATTTTTCCATGAATATCTGCTTCAAAGGATGTGTGATTTACTTCACATAGATAGGTTCAAACATAAAAATATGTGAAGGTCTATGTATGCGTATGCGTGCGTGTGTCCATGTTCGAGTAGCCATCTGCACGTGTGTGTTTGTGTCTGTGTTTATGTGCGTGTGTGTATTGTTACGCTAGCGGTGAAATCGGCTATTCTAATTCCTACCAAGCGCATGTTGGCAAACGCTACCAAATCGATAAGAAGACAATCAATAGCCCGCATTAATTTTGGATTAAAACGTGAAACAAGATAATCTATTCCGAGTTTAGTGCAGAAGACAGAGAATAATATGATTGTGAATGCTATTAAATATAACTCACTAGTGCCCTACTGCCTGGCTGCCTGGCTGCCTGGCACGTAATTCGAACGAGCTTCCGCAAAGCGTTATATGCCTTACATCATTCGAAGTAAATTATGATATATGTGTGTGGGCGTATGATTTTGTGTGCGTGGGTAAGAATACACATGAACACATGCATATACTTATATATATATATATATATATATATATATATATATGCGCGTGTGTATATATATAAGAACATATATATTTACATATTTGTATATATATGTATACACATGTATATAAATACATATATATTTATTTGCTAAGTAGCCTGCTTCTCAGCTACATGGTTCCGAGTTCAGTCTCACTGCTTGGCATCTTGGCAAGTGTCTTCTAATATAGGCTTGGGTCGACCAAAGCCCTACGAGTGGATTTGGTATACGGAAACTGAAAGAAGCCCGTCGTATATACATATTTATGTATATATGTGTGTTTTTGTGTGAATGTTTGTGATAGATAGATAGATATATACATTTTAGCGTGTAGATGATAGCTTAGTCGCTTGCACTCATAATCTAAATGTTGTAGTTTCGATTCTTGGATCAAGCAAAGCATTGTATTCTTGAGCACAACTCTCCACGTCAAGTTGCTGCAGTCCACCTGGCTGGCCAATATGAGTAACACGGCCACAGATTGCCATTCCGTGCAGGGAATAGCGGAGAGGAAGTATATATATATGGCACGGGATCTGAGAATCCAGCTGTATGAGAAAATGTCATGGGACGAGACTTCGTTTCTCATGCATATAACGATCCATAATATGTCTACGAAATTTGGAATTTCTCAAATTATTCTAAAGAATCCGACTTTCGATTAAATTCTATATTCATAGCAACATTTATCGAGACAAAAGGGCAACATTTAACTCTACATTACATATTGAGTCCTTTATATGTTAATATTTTAATTAGATTCTATTTGCTCTTCAGTTTCGCGGATATATTTGAAAATGTGTACGATTCGTACGTGTGTAGGTGCACGTAGTATGTATGTGTGCTTTTGCTTATGTACATGTGACTGTGTTTATATTCATATGTATATTGCCAATGCGTATGTATGTGTGTGTGTGTGTGTGTGTGTGTGTGTGTGTGTGTGTCTAAGTTGTGTATGTTACATATGAGACCATGCCTTAACATAAGTGGGTGAGGTTTGGTCGGAAGCCAAGTGAATTTGGCAAAGCTCTTCGTCTAACTGCTATTGATCGTTCAGTCTCTTCCATATATCATCTTTGGAAAGACTAGTGCACGGAGAAAAGTAGCAGGATATACGCCGTTGCTCTCTATATATTCTAATATGTATATACATACATTATATACATACGTGCATATACATATGCATGTATATATATATATATATGTATATGTATGTATGTATACACACACACTATACGTATGTCTATATAGAAAGCGTATATATATATTTTTTTCATTCTATGATTATTTATGCATGCGTCTAACATACATAGACACTTACATACAAAGATGCATACACGCATACATATATGTAGATAGGTACACACAGAGGAAGATAAATAGATAAATGATAGATGATTTGTTAGATAGATAGATAGATGGACCGATAGACAGACAGATAGATAGATAAATAGATGACAGATGGCATATATAGATGATAGATAGGTCGATATGAAAATAGATAGATAGATAGATAGATAGACATGGACACACAGAGATAGATATTTCTATAGATATATCAATAGATATTTCTATAGCTAGATACGTACATATTGTTATGGCTACGCAAAATGCATGCATACGGTATCGAAACAGGCGTTGAAGCTATCTGCATGAGTCATCTCAAATCATTCACAACGTATGCCGATGTGTTTCCAAACTTCGCTAAACAGCCTTCTACTATTTGATAAATAATGCATATTGCACAAAATAATATCCTGGCATATTATAGTCATGTATATGTGTCTTTAGAGTGTTCATTCTGCAAAGCTCTGACTGGGATTGGAAGGCCATAAACCCAGTCGCTCCAGTTACAGCGATGACGGCTACAAGGCTTGAGATGAAAGGGGCTGATAGGCCTACGGGCACATGGCGAAGTGGTGAAGAGCGCGGGCTACTAACTCCAAGGTTCCGAGTTCGATTCCAAGCAGTGATCTGTATAATAATTATAATAATAATAATAACAACAAAAACAACATCGAAAAATACCTTAGGAATGAGAAGCCAAGTTCGAAATTTCCCCAAGACACCTGATGAAGGCTGGAGGGTATATCAGCCAAAACGTTGTGTTAACAACAAAGAAGATGAGGATAAATATCCGTCAAATGTAAATAATGTACATAATTCCGCATCTCTTAAATATAGAACTGTATAATATTCGATGTTAGATCAAATTTAATTTGCTATTTTGGATCCTCTGATACGTAATAATAGATTTTGGAATATACTAAGAAAGAATCTAAATTTAAGCATAAATGCAAAAGAAGAAAAAAATATCGCCAAGAATCTGTAATTTAATTATTTTTCATCTCCAGCCTAACAATAGATATCGCAGGATCTTTAGCAGAATCAAATATATATGTTTTTTGTTTTAAGTATTTTTCTAGCTCAATTAACCACTTTAGTGCAGAGAACATTCCTGTTACAATAATGCATCATTTTCTGCTTGTAATTCCATGGACCGTATAATTGTCCACGAAATGATAATTGCTTTTTCAAAAACATTGCCAGACAGCAGCTCTAAATTTAAAACCAGACCAGACACACGAGAACATCTTCACGTTACCATTTCGCAAGACCCTACAATCAACGAAAACAGTAAATTGCAACAAATTTGTGCAGCTTGAGTGTTTCGTTTTAGTATGTAACCAACTTCTGGGTTATTAAAATGAAACGGAGAAAAATTCAGACACGCAGCGCTCTAATTTCATGAATGGCAATATTGTAGCGTGTAATGTAAGCTATCTTTAAGGTCATTTCGGTCATTTAGCCGCCTTGTTTTCAATCTTCCTCGAATTACTTCAACGAATAATGTTTGACGATTACTGCTTTAGATCTTACTGTTACTTGTTTCAAACTGCTTGGTTAAACACCAAAAATATATTAGACATTCAAGCAATCTTTTAAAAAATGTATGTTCTGTAAAGTATCTTTTCCATCTCTATTATCGCTAAATTTTACGCTCAGTCTTCATATTCATCAAATAAAACACTGAGTTTCATAATCTTTATTTACACAACTTAAAATATTTCCATTATTTACATTATCTACATTTGACGGATATTCGTCCTCATCTTGTTTGTTGTTAACACAACGTTTCGGCTGATATACCCTCCAGCCTTCGTCAGGTGTCTTGGGGAAATTTCGAACCTGGGTTCTCATTCCTATCGATGTTACTATTATTATTATTATTATATTATTATTATTATTATATTATTATTATTATTATTATTAATCAGGTCGCTGCCGTGAGTCGAACTCGGAACCTTGGGGTTAGTAGCCCGCGCTCTTAACCACTACGCCAAATGTAGATAATGTAAATAATGTAAATAATTCCTCATCTCTTAAATATAGAACTGTATTAAAATATTTTATTATTTACGATTTCAAATAAGACATTCTCACTGTTCCGTCTAAACTTTTCACATCTGTGCGGAAAGTTTTCATTTTTGTTATCTCTACTTTCTGTATAAAGTTTAGTTCTCTCTCTCTCTCTCTCTCTCTCTCTCTCTCTCTCTCTCTCTCTCTCTCTCTCTCTCTCTCTCTCTCTCTCT
>NC_069003.1:1751554-1756584 GCF_001194135.2 Octopus bimaculoides | reverse complement strand
ATATATATACAAACCCGCATAAATATGCGTTCCGGGATCATATCGAAGATTGCATCTGCATATACGTGTGTTTTTGCGAATGTTTCCGTAAATACCACCCCCGCGCACACATATACATATATACATACATACATGCATATATATATATATATATACCATATATTTATAATGAAATTCTGATAAAAAATATATACTTATTACAGGTTGTACTGCTTGTTCTTTATTACTCAGAAATCTCATAACATGACAATGTTTAGATACAATTGACATACCACAGAAATATTATTGGTACGAAAAAAACTAAATATAATAAGTACACATTCTTGTAGGCCAAGAGACATACATTCACATCGAAATATTAACTTTCATACAACGCACATAGACGCTCAAATACAAACAATAAAACGTGAAATTGAAAACAGGAAGCTATAATATTGGGAAGTAGGGATGTGGGCGACTTGTGTAGGACAATTAAATGAGATGTAAAACAGAAAATGATACAACAAATTTATGATGGCATATATATATATATATATATATATATACATATATATATGTATGTATGTATATACGCGTATGTAATTTATATATAATTTCATAGTGATGACAAAAATACATTCATATGATTCTGCTGTATTCGGTGTATTGTTTAGTGAATTATCAGTGAAAATTCACACTAAGAAAACCAGACTTGATAGAATGAATGAAACCAGACGACAGTTATATAGTATTTCGAAACAATAGTAACATAAAAAAAAAATAAATGTAAAAAAAGAAACAGATAACAATGACAACATCAGTATAAACGGTAGCAACATTATGATTAGACAAAAAAAAGTGGGGGGAATTACAAAGAATTATGGCATGAACTGAAGTGGAACGAAGCGTATTGGGCATGAACGGAAGTGCGCGGAAGCGAACGGAATATGGCGGAATGGCGGATCAGACGAAAGATATATATATATATATATATATATATATATATATATATATATATATATACATATACATATACCTTTGTAAAGCAAATTGTATGAAGTGTAATATAAATCTTTATTTAAAAAATATCGCTGGACATTGTGGATTATTTGGTGAATTAATGCTATTGAATATCATATGAATAACGGAAGAAAACCTAATATTCAGTGAAAAAAAAAACTCAGACGGCAGAAATTCTAACAATACCAAAACTGTATTATACAAAGAAATTTCATTACAAGTATGTATGTATGTGTATAAGTATATATATACATATATATATATACCTACCTATCTGAATTATCGTAGTAAGAAGCATATCCGAGGAAAATAGACAGGAATGAATATACAGAGAAATAGTTAGAATGGAAAGTGTAGTTGAATAATTATTTAGGAAAGGAAATATAATAAATATTATAATGGTAATAATACTATTCTCCTTATTATATCGATAATAACATCAATAATTATATTACGGTTTTGTGTTGATTAATAAAACGATATTAATGTCAATCACGTAGAAATGGCTTTGGATTGGTTCCTAAATATTGGTTATGTAGATTTGAAAACACTGAGAAGAGCCACGCATATGGAAGTCGTATTTCGTAAAACAGAATTGTTGAAATCTTTTAATTCACCAAAAGAAGATTGTTACCTTCAATCGTCTACAAACGAGAGGTATTTCGCCAAAGTATGGCAGCGCCGGATACATCCAAGTGCCGCTTTGACGTGCTAACAATGACCATCACTTTAAAAATCTATCTTTAGAGAATTTTTTTTTATTAAATGAAGCATCGAAACATCTAGTGCTGTCTCTAGTTTCTATAAATTGCACTGCTATCATATTGGGGGTGGGGTGGGACGCAGTATTGATTTATACACCTTTAATTCATTTTGCAGTAAAAGCTCTGATATGAGGAACGATTGACTATTACTTCTAGTAGGTCAAACCAATCGCAATGGCACTTCTTCAAACTTCGTTAAGAATTACTTGCTATTGTTATTATCATTGACGTCGTTGTTGTTGTTGTTGTTACGTTTCTTTAGCCCCAGGTCAGACCTAATGGGGCAAACGCATGTTCATGCAAGTTACATCTTCAACTGTTATGTATTCACTTATAAAGTAATTAGTAAATTCGAAGTACAGTATCCATTAGTAGTAGTAGACCATGGTTTGAGGAAAATAACTACTATTTCTAACAACTTACTAATAACACATAAAAAAAATTCCTTCATTGTCAGAAGTCCGGCATTGTTCATAACGGAGGCATAATATTGTAACTTCTCTCAAACAAGTTCCCATATTCCATTTCGCTTTGATGAAACAGAAATGGCCGACTGCTTACGAAAGCTTTTTTTTCTTCTTTTTTATTATATATATTATTTTATTATTCCTTTCAACTCACCGAAAATATCATTGAATAAAATATTTTCAAAAGTCCTTTCTGCGACTGAATTGATTCTGAGATAATTCCAGATAATCGATTATCGCTTTCTTGTGTATAATACTCCTTCAGTGTGTGTACATTTAGCTGTTTCCTATCAGTCAGTAAGACACTGAACAACTGAGGCTACGAACCTTATGGACGTAAATTCAATATTGTATATCCTTGGTTTTTGAAAAAACAAAAGGAAAAAATCGAAAAATCTATCATATATACGTTTGCATGTGTCTATATATATATATGTATGTATATATATATGTATGTATATATATATATATATATATATATATATATATATATATAGATAGATAGATGCAGACATCCATACAAATGTAGACATATGTATATATGTATTTATATATATATGTTCATAATACATGACTACATATGTATATATGTATATGCATATAAGTATACATACGATATACAGTAATATGTCAAAATTTATTTTTATTATGTTGTGTTTGTATCGGAAAGTCACAGTTGTGTATAGATATTTGATGAAAAATGTATCGCTCACTGATAATTCAAGACAATAACTTAGCAGTAGTTTTCAACGTAATAATGCAACTAACATCAAAGACTCACAGCATTGGTAACTAAGGAATTCTAGAGTTATGAGGATAATCTTATTATCAATAGGTTATTCTATGATTGAATTTCAGAAGTTCTCCTTAAAACTTTCGACGAAACTCTTCAGGGGCATGTTTGTTAATTGGTAAGCATGCAGATAAATCATTGCAGTGCGCAAATTCTACATGCCGAGCATATCATCCGATTCATGGTTCCACCATAGACACCAACTGACGCAAGTTGATCTAATAAATTCGATTCTGTAAGGTCAAGACAATGAACCCCAGTCCACGAGAGAGTTTTATATCTCGTCCTCTTACTCTTTTGGCTCCATTTCTCTCCTTCTCACGTTCAACCTTTCTCTTTATACTTACGTACATGCATACATGTGTGTGTGAGTGTGTGTCTGTGTTTGTCTGTGTCTGTATGTTGTTCTGCATAGCGTTTCATAAAGGATTCGTTCTGTATGAAGTGGATCACATCTTTTATATCTGTTACATACATTGAAGACTATAATAGCTGTAACTTTACCCTGGTTTCTTTGACGCCCAGCACTTTGAATCTTTGAAGCGAGTAGAATTCACCAAATTGTCGCTTGACATGTTACAAATAAAAACTAAATCTTACTCCAAATACAATTCTCTCTTTTTTTTCTTTTGAAAGAAAAAAAAAACAAAAAAACGATAAACGTGATAACGTAGTCTTGAATATAATATTCCAGATAACAGAGAGATACCGGAAGATGGAACGTATTTGATCGTAGTTCAACTCCAATAGAGATGCCCCGAAGCTAAAGAATATCTGCAAAACCAATACTAATAGCAACATGAAAACGGCAACAACAGTAGATTTGTCTGCACATTAAAACACACCAACACATATAAGTATATATATATATATATATATATATGCGTATTCAGGTATGTAGGTATGTAAAGGAAAGTAGAGTAACACATATCACCATTAAAATTTTAGGACAAATGGGAGAGAAATAATCAGTCATTGTGCCGATTCATCGAAACGAAAGTTCGCCTCTAAAATGCGTATAAATGTAAAATGATAAAAGTCAGAGAAGAGAGACACGGAAGTGAGTTCGATGTTTCCGTTGCTACATTGTATGACAGACAGGAGGAAGAACTGAGATGTATAAAAAGAGATAAATTATTATATAGGGGCGGGTATCAGGCAGCATTAGTCCGTAAGGAGCGCATGATCTGTCTCCTGGCTTCCCTGGCGTACACATCTATACCCGAAGGGACGCTGATCCGTCGCAGCCTTACTTATTTGAAACATATGAGTGAGCTCTGAGCAATATAAGATGAAGAGTTTTGCTCATTAAGACAACGCGTCGCATGGTCCAGGAATCGAAACTACAGTCTTACGATCTTGAGTCCAACTCCCTACTCAGTAAGCCATGTGCCCACCCACACACATACACACAAACATATATACATCTATACAGACACTAATACAAACATATACATGTCTGTATATTCACACACATATGTATGCCTGCGTATGTACGTATGTATGTATGTATATATATATATATGTATATATATATATATATATTTATTGTCTTCTAAGAGGACAGTTAACACAATACTGTGATGATGTGTAGTAGCAATGATTAATAAGGCCACGAAGAGCAACAATACCATAGGCAGTTTTCATCCTCTGGTGCATTAATAAAATAACAAGGCAAACCAACCGCAGAGGCATTACTTGGTCTTTGAACTAGTTGAATTAGCAACCAATTTACCTCCAAATCATGGGTTACTGTTTTAAACATGGTCGGGAAATTCGATGTCATAGTTGTACGTAACTCTAAAAAGACGTGGCATGACTTTGATCATGACAGTGTTTAATCAAAGCTTAAAAGGGCTTGAAAACTAACACAAGATAATGGAATATTTTGTCTTTTCTACTACTACTTATTGCATTATACTGAAAGAAGAGATAGAGAAAGACATATATATATATATAGATATACGTGATATATATATTTTATATATATATATATATATATATATA
>NC_069003.1:1747576-1751047 GCF_001194135.2 Octopus bimaculoides | reverse complement strand
ATATATATATATATATATATATATATATATATATATATATGTATAATACTTATATACATGCATACATACATAGCAGGAGATAGATGGAGAGAGAGATTGTGATATAGTTTGAGAGGAAAAATTACAGGAGAGAGAATGTGAAATGTGTGCGGTTGAGAAGAGAAAAAAGCGGAAAAAGATAGAGACGTAATTCAGTAATTGAGAAAAAGAGAGAGAGAGAGGGGAGTAGTTAAGTGTGTAAATAGGTAGAATCTATATATGTTTATCTCTAGAAGTAATAGTTTCAGTAGATGAAAGGCCGATGGGTGGGATGATAAAGTCATCTTACATCATGCGTATTGAAATGAATAGCTTACAACACTACCACGGAGCTAACACACACACACTCTCTCTCTCTCTCTCCTGCTCTCTCGCTCACTCATAGATTCATTCACTGGCTGAAATTTTAATACAGCTATGTGCACATAGTGCAAACATCTGATTCATACATTTTGCTGCGTTTTCAGAAAGAACTGTTGCACTTATTGTTATAATCACGAAATAAACTAACAAAAACTGTCACCAACTCACACATAAACTCACATAGATATATGTAGCACACAGACACACGCCATAGATAATCTATCTATCTATCTAATTATCTATCTTTCGGTGTAGGCCTGTATGTATGTATCTATCTATCTATCTATCTGTCAGTCTTTGCCTGTGTGTGTTTATATACATATGAGTGTGTGTGTGTGTGTGTGTGTGTGTGTACATATATGTATATATACAGAGAGAGAGAGAAAGAGAGAACCGTAAAATGAAGTGCTCGGCTCAAGAACACAATATGCTGATCGGTCCGGAATCGAACTGACGGTGAAGCGATCGTGAGTGACACACTTTAATCACTAAACTCTATTCTTTCACCACACACACGCACACACACACGTGTGTGCATAATCGTACGTATTCACATTATTTATTCCTACATGTATTTTTACGTCCATGCCATCATCTCCATACCTATACTGCTGTATGTGGAAACGCCTTCGTCAGATTACAAAACGACTGTCATTTAATTTGAGCATCTCTATGTGTGTATGTGTGTACGCATACATAGACACATACAAATATTTTTTTTGTTTTTTCTTAAACTGAGGATCATTAAACGAAACCCATATATCCTTCTCACTTTCAACAGGATGCGGTGAATATTTTTTTCCTACCATAAAAGTCAGGAATTATTTCGTCATTGCCAGTGCAATCAATAATAATATTTTACCAAACATTACGATAACAAAAAAAACAGCAGTAGGAAAGAAGTGAACAACTTTAACCGCACCACCAAATAACTCTTCAACAGGAACATCAACCATCAGCATCATCATCATCATCATCATTATCATCACTAACAGTATCTTGACAATCAAGGAAGTGATAATGGCCCCAACTATAATAAAAAAAAATGTATAATAAAAAAAAATGTATTAAAAATATCTGAAGAATATTCATCGATTTAGCTATTAATGTGACAATCTGATATTTTTGTAGTTGACTTCAGTAAAACGTAGATGGAGTTTCAAAGACTTATCACAGAAAATGATCACACATAAATGTTGAACCCGATGCTTTTCGAAAAGATGTGCTAATACAAACTTGCTACTGGGATAAACAACGTCTGCAATAATAACCACTCTGACCTTGTATGTATGTATGTATGTATATATATATATATATATATATATATATATATATATATATTTAGAAAGAGCGAGAGAGAGAGAGGGGGATAGATAGATAGATAGATAGATAGATAGATAGATATACAAAGGCATTCAGGATCGCTGACTCGTAGATATTGATCAAAACAACATGGCTGTCAAGTGAGAAAACTCGGCCACGCGTAGAAGGGCATAACTACAGCGTTAGCAAGAATGATAACAACAACAACAACAGCATGAGGGCGCAGCTACGCTGTTACATGATTTACTAAATACAGCATCTAAATGGGGGGGGGGCAATGATTTTTCAATTGCAATTTACGGTTTTGTAAATGGAGCATCATGTAGATTAATGCAGCTGTTGATATATATTTATAAATAAATGACCCTGTGTGGTAAGAAGCATGCTTCCCAACAACAAGGTTTTGGGTTCAGTTCCACTGCGCTGCAATATGGTGTCTTTTACAATAACCACGGGCCGACCAAAGCCTCGTGACTGGATCTGGTAGACGGAAACTGAAAGAAGCCCGTCGTATATATATATATATATATATATATATATATAAAGGTAAGATGCAAGGTTCGAGTTGAAGGAAGAAGATTAGCCTCAAGCAATCCGTGGAAAGTATAAAAAGAACCTTTCAGGAACAATAGTGATTTATTGGAGAGTAGGGAGGGGTGAATTTTGCCCGTATCTATGAAAAAGTTGTTTTATAGATCACGGTTGACAACTGTGCTTTCTACGCATACTTATTGAATCCTAAATGTGCTAACATGGGCCACCTACTGACAATGTAAACTTCATATAATGAAGATGCCCTTAGCCTGTGGTATACACCTCGATTGGATAATTCCCTACTTCCGAGGATCCGCTCACTATGAAACGCACATGAGATGAGATGAGCACCTTGACATGTGCAATGTAGTTTTAGATGAGGAGCGACGGGATGTTTACGTGTTGGAATTTCGGAATATTGACTGATTCATCCTGTTGGAATTCGAAGTAAATCATTACAACGACATCTAATATTTGTGCACCAATAATGCACCTGGTTAAATGCTTGCGGGCATTTCGTCCTTCTTTACAATTTGAGTTCATATTCCGTTCAGATTGACTTTACCTTTCATTCCTCTGGATTGGATGAAATACGTAGCAATCAATGGGTCGATGTATTCAGCTTACGCCTCCCACGAACTTGCTGGTCTAGTGCCAAAATTGGAAACCAATATTTCTCCGCCAACACCACTCGAAAGAACACTAAAAAGCAAAAACAAGCAAAGAATGTTACAGTCTCATGCACGAAACGAAGGATCTTAATGTTAACAGCAGCGTCAATAATTGATCGAACAACTGATTCCCCATCGTCTAAACCATTAATTGCTCTAATACAAACTGCATGTATAGATTTGCGCTAAAAATCAATCTGTCCTTTCCTAAAGCGTATGAATTAAACTGAAAATAATAATTATTGATTTCTTGAAATTATCTCGGCTATTCTTTGAAAGTTTCTAACTACTGCCGATAGGTGTTTGATTTCTTTCTCATTGTGAAAGAAAATAATTCAATATACAAAGAATTGATTGTTTACGTCATTCAATATATCTCTAACAAACTAATATGTACGCTGCCAGTTAAAATCAAACAATCGATTTATCTATCTATCTATCTATCTATCTAAACATATATATACATAAGTACGTACACACACACACACACACACACACACACACACACACACACACACACACACACACACACACACACACA